>NW_008655423.1:208321-214753 GCF_000695815.1 Acanthisitta chloris | reverse complement strand
TTGAAGGACATATGTTCTGCATTTAAATGCTCTTGATTGTCTTATATCAGCTCAACCTGCTGAAAAGGGTTTTCCATACAGACTTTGTCCCTTTCCTTCCCAAAAGTTTTCCATTCTGTTTTTAGCTTTTACAGGTTAAACCTTGATGAATTTCCTGTATGCAGGTCATCTGATTATTTTATTATTATATTAATTATTATTAGGAATTATAATTTAATTCTTATGTAATTAGTTATATGGCAGTAGTAGTTTAAGAATTACTGAACTCTCGTCAAAGAGAAGAAGCAAAGCGTTTCATGACATGGACTGAATGGACACTTCTTGTCATTTCAGTGTTCTCTGCCAAATACAGGTGAATGGCATTTGATAGATCTGATAATATCTCCAACTCCTTTCTGGTTCCATATAGTTTACTGACAGGATTCTGACAGCTTTCCTGTTACTCAGCCTCAGCTGCATTAGTTATGCCAAATCATCATTGCTGTACATGCAGAGACATGAATTCTCCCTTTCCTCCCTGCAACAGTACTCCCTGAGTTCCACCCAAATCCTGAAATTCCTTACATTTCATGAATGTCCCTTTTCTCATTTCCTAGAACATCTTTATTATTGCTTTCCTAGGAGCTGATTTCGGTCATGACTTGAAAATGAAGTTGTTATAAAATAGCCATGTTGACAGATGGCATAAACAGCATAGCTAATCAAATCTGCTCCAAAATGTTTTTATGGCAACAGGGAATTATAACCATGCTACTAAATGTAGGTCTTAAAAATGCAGTCAGTAAAGTGGGGAGTGCACTGAAATGACAGTTTCCAGAATTCTAACTCAGCGATGCAGCAAGGGCAGTAGCATCTGACATCTCATTGATATGAGCCTCAAAGGAAGTTCACAGACAGGTTTGCCTGGAGCCCATTTTGTTCCTGATAAAGCTGCTTTCTGATAATATTGTTTGGACTCACTATACATCAGTGGAAAATGTTAAATAAACAGTGCCCAGGGTTTAATGTATTTTTCTTTAGGGCAGGGTCATATCAAGTGTGCTTTACATGTTTGAAATAGCCATTTCAAGTCCTTGCATGTTGCATTCAATTTTTGGTGGTTTGTTAAATCCTGGGGGGAAAAATTAACCCCAGCAATGTTACTCACCACTGTAATTCAGCAGTTTGTCAGAAAACACTTAAGACCTGTAAATGAGTACACCTGGGATCCATCTTTATTAATTCAATCTTTGGAGCCTGAAGTTTGACACAATTTATATGAAAGATAAAATCTAAAATAAAAGTTGGTTAATCCCTACTAGTTCTAAGTACAATTGGGTTTGAATTAGGTGTGTTGTATAGATATGCAGTAACTGCCTCTAGTGTAGGAATTTATGGAGTGGCTTGATTTCATATCTAAATATTGGGCTTGGCTTTCCAACATACTGAATATCTTCAAACCCATTAGATTTTATCCAGAGCAGTATGAATAACATGTAATGGATTTGTGAGTATTCAGTACATGTCTCCTTCAAGGTGGGAAGAAAGGTTGCTAATGAAACTCTTCAAATTTAAGAGAAAAATAAGGGAGACTGAAAAAAAATATGTTCTATTCATACCTGGAATGCCATGTCATCATTTCTCTTTTCTTAGTAAGATTTTCCTTTTTCCTTCAAACATTCATGGAGTCAAAACACCACAAAAATAGAGAAATATCACTGAGCTCCCAGCATGGCACTGATTCACTCACCCTTCAGCAAGAAAGCAATTTTTACAGTGGCCTTTTTTCACAGAACTGTTTGTGTTCTAAGAGACCTCTAAGGATTGTCCAGTCCAGACCTGCTGACATGGGCAGGGGCACTTTACACTAGATGCAAGGTTGCTCAAAGCCCCATCCAACTGGTCCTTGGACACAATCTGTTCTAGTGACTCACAGCATCATTATTAAAAATGTCTTCCTTATGTCCAATATAAATCTAATTCTCTTTCAATTTAAAACCAGTACCTTTTGTCCTGCCACTACAGGCTTTGAAAAAAAGGTCTCTCTGCATCTTTCTTGTAAGCCATCTTTAATTACTGAAAGTCTGCTATAAGGTCTTCCAGGCTCCTTCTCCAGGCAGAACAACCCCAAATCTCTCAGCCTGTCTCCATAAGACATTGCTCCAGTCCTGCAGTCATCTTTGTGGCCTCCTCTGGACCTGCTCCAGCAGATCCATAGCCTTCCTATCTTGGGGACCTCATGCATTAGGAAGGAGGTCTTTGTATTTCTCTGGAATACATTTCTGGTTTGGACATCTTTTTTCTTAACTGCAATAGGTGTTTTGAGAAGTCAGTTGCTGTGAAATGAGTGACAATTGACACCTCTTACTGTTGGGGCATTTTGTTTAGTAACATTGCAAATGGCAGAACATGGATCAGTGCAAGAGAACAAACATTTTCATAAAATCTTTCCTCAAAGACATTGTAAATTCTGCTCAGAATAATTATATGGAGAAGTTTCTTATCCCAAGCATGTGGTTACCATTGTTTACATGTTCTTGTAACATCCTTTCCTACTATAAAAGTAATTCCAGTGTTCCATTTTTCCAAATGCACCTGTTTACCTCAGTTGAAGTAGGGTATTAATTGCCATATCCTATCATCTTTCAATTCTTTGAGAACAAAAGATTACCCCTTAAATACTGCTCACCATAACAGTGGCCTCATTTGGTTGCCTAGTCTTATTAAAAGACAGCAAGAAAGATGTTTGTTGTACAGTCAGGTAAGTTCTGACCATGGGTGCCAAATGACATCACCTTGTCTCAGTACAAAATATTGCAGGAAATGAACACGGAAAACAAAAACAAAACCCTCCAAAATTAAAAATGCCCTAACTGGGAAGCATATCTTTCAAAGGTGAACATCATGGTTTAATTATTTGCTTGCCATTTTAATAATGTTTGCTGTTTGTGATGCTACCTGTTGTCTAGGAAACTCTAACTTACTCTGATAACACTCATGAGATGGGGATTGCTATGGGAGTCATTATATTAAAGCGTTGCAAGTTTCTTAAAAAATTCTCCACTCCTTATTGCAAATGAGAAAGGATATTGCGAACAGTTTATTAAACTCACCTAATTTGGTAATAAATATT
This sequence comes from Acanthisitta chloris, assembly GCF_000695815.1. Classification (NCBI taxonomy): domain Eukaryota; kingdom Metazoa; phylum Chordata; class Aves; order Passeriformes; family Acanthisittidae; genus Acanthisitta; species Acanthisitta chloris. The sequence goes on along the minus strand of NW_008655423.1, from coordinate 211,641 downwards.
CATACAACTGAAGTTTTCTGCATCTAGTGAGGAGGCAGAAGTACATCTGTATAGTATTCTCTAATTGTCATGAAGAGTGTTCAGAGGAGCTGTGAACATTGATTACACTGTTATATGTCTCTTGATGTCTCAGATCACTTTGCCTCATAAAAACAGTGATTGGTTCACTGCATCCTTTGTGGGATTAAATTTTCTTGGTTAAAAAGTCTGGAGAGAAACAGTTAAACCAATTTACATCCATATGGTTGTCATCAAACTTAAAAATGCTATGGATCAGGACAGTCTTAAGAATAACTATCCAGCAGAAGGGAGATATTTCTATTTAAAAACTATAAATAAATGTAAAACCCTAGAATAAAACCTCATTCATTGAAACACCTTTCAGTGAAGTAGATTAAAGGAGTGAGTCTTATTGTAAGCCACAACTTCTTGGATAAAACTGATACCACATAAATCATATGGATTTTAAATCACACCATTTACTTATTCTTTCTGTCACTCTTGTCTGTTCCTCTCCCCTGTTTGCTTGTTCCTGTTTTTCTCCTGTTTCCATCTGAACAACTTCTATCTATTTCATCATTTAAAGATGCTCCAGTGGATTTGACCGTCACCGGCAAGATTGGGTAGACAGTGGCTGCCCTGAAGAGGTATGTGAGTAGTTTACATCCTCAGCCCATCAGAGGCAATTTATATAGTTATGATGCTTTTGATTAAATTCTTCTGATTATGAAACATGGTTTCAAGGCCAAGGACATGCTATATTTATCTTTATCATTCAGGGGAAATACTATAAGGCATAATAAATGACAGTAGACTGAGCAATTTCACTCCCCATTTGAGGGAATAAAATGGACACAAAACTTTATCTTTGAGATAATATTATAAATTTTGAAAACTGCCAGAAATCCCACCTCAAAACACTGTCCCTGCACTGATTTTCTTTTAGATTTCTGACTTTTGCCAGAAGAGGGGAAGAAACCGTGATCATCCTCTCTTCCAATAACCTCTGCCAGAGTAGTCTCAAGTAGAAAACAGACATTGTATTCTGATTATAAAATCTGACCAAAACATTTAGTACAGAAGAAATAAAACAGATGAATTCAAAGAGTTAAAATAAAAGCAAAAAAGAAAAAAAGTAGAAATTAAAAGAAAAGAAAAAAAAACCCTCACACAACAAACCTGTAAGGCATTTGGATTTCCATTCATGGAGAGGCAATGAGAGGATGAGAAAGATATCTGACTGTAGTAGTGGTCAAACAGGGACTTTAAGCCTTCTCTGAAAGTTGTTTGGGGTACTCCTAAACCAGAGCAGTTCATTTTTAAGACATACAAATATGCTATTGCTGGTTCCACCAGAGCAGTTCATTTTTAAGACATAAATATGCTATTGCTGGTTCATTCCCAGTGTCCTCCCTTTATAAGGGTTTTTGGCTTGAGGATTGGCAGGGGTTTTTTCATTTTTCTTTTTTTTTTTCATTTGGGGATTGTGGTAATAGGAACAAATTAATTTATGACACTTTTAATCTCCTGATGGCCATAACAAAAGCAGTTATTTTTCCATTTTGGCTGAAAGGACTAAATTCTCTCATGAGTTTCAGAAATATAGCCCTTCTGAAGTGTAATGTCAGGTGAAACCTGGGACAAAACATAGCCCCAGGTGTCTAGTTAGAAAAGCTCATTCTGTTTTATTCTCAGTAGAAGCACAAATAGGTGATGATATAAATCCAGCCTAATATTAGAAATTTTTTTCTTAGAACTGTAATTGCAAAACAGCTGCATCCTCCATACTGCCTCATTACGTGGCCTTGAAGCTTCAGCTTTGCAGTTTGTAATCTGCTGATTTAAGAACAATATTTCTGTGAGATTTATTGTCTGTAGAGGACAACCCCTTCAACAACATGAGATAAAAGTTACTGGGAGCATATGTTATTACAGCACACAGCCATTGTGTTGCTTTAATTCAGATTATAATTGTCTAGGACTCCATTGTGCTCATAGATGAAGTTATCCAAAAACTGCTCTCTGCAGAACAGTAGCATCCCCTTCTGTTTCTTCTTTCTTGTTTCAATCCAACTAGTGCTCCAAGTGTGCAATCTGAGAGGAAATTATCAACACAGTAAGTGGACCTGAGAAGCTAATAGTTGAATTTGCACAGTTTCAGGCTACTTGGTTGCAGTTCACTGTCCAGCTTTCAGGCTCTCTGGAGCAGAAGCAAAATCTTCTTCCAGAATGATGCCTGAGCTGACTGCAACAGCCCAATGAGAGATCAATAATTAGCACACAATGGTTAATTTTAGATGCCATCACTCAAGAGGATGAGTAATGAGGATTGTCATAGTAGTGTTTCCTTATCTGTAATATAGATTTCGAGGTAAATTTTTATTAATTTACAGCAGTGAATTTAACAGTCGTTTTCAAGAAAAAAAATTTAAAGAATAATTATCCTGCAGGCACTGATACCTGTCTTGAATGCAATATGCTGTTTCTGGTAAAGCAAATAAATAACCTGCTCATATTAAGAGAAAGACAATGCCCACTGGGTTTTGTCAGACAGATCTCAATAAAATGAACAGGCTTTGCAGGACTCCACTTCTCATTCAAACGAATAGGGACAGCAGGGGTTCAGTTCCCATATTTGCTGCTAGTTGATTGGATGTATTTTCCTGCAATACTCTATGATCAATAAAAGAAATAATTCATTACATCTGCAGGATTTTAAAAGTGTCCAGAGATAAAAAAAAAAAAAAGAAATCACCACTAAAATAACTCACAATAACCACCCAGGCTATGGATTTGTATCAAAATACTTGTCCTTGAAAGTAAATGTTGCACTATTATATGATGGTGACTATTATTTATAGTGTGCTAATATAATATAAAAAAATTGTTATCATTACAGTTTATATTCTATAATAATGATATTTTTATAACTTATAGACACACAATACATAACATTTTAGTATTATGTAGAAATAATAGGCATATAGTGATAGTGTTGCTCTATTGTAGTATATAAATATTCTCTAGGCTGAATACATTTTTGACATATATATGTATTCTTCCGTGATAACTGCATGTAAAGCCTAATTAAGTCCTCCAGTTAGCTACACATTGTTCACTATTAAGAGCTACAATTTAATTCCCACACATTTTTTTTTAATATATGTTATGACACCTGGATGGATGGCAGTGAGCTTCCATAACAGGAGTGTGAAAATCTGACTTATAATCTTAGATGTTAAAATCTGATTGGGGAAATCAGGGATGACTTTGAAGCTTTGTCATTAAAAATCGAGAGTTGTAAATTTTGCAGATAACTG
>NW_008655423.1:187214-208297 GCF_000695815.1 Acanthisitta chloris | reverse complement strand
TTCAAAGGAAAAAGAGAAAGAGAAAAAGCTCTTGAAATTTCTTGATTGAGTTTCTATTTGCATTCTTTTTTTCCTGTCAGCTTGTCCATGCTTAAATTCTACATTCAGTGACAGTGTCCACAAAGAATTAATCTTCTCTTCCTTGTTTCTGTTGTTTCCTGACAGTCAAAAGATAAGATTTGTGAGAAGAATATAGGCACAACTGAAACACCTCCATACTCCACCACCACTCTTCTGCCAACTACCACGAGGTTCAGAGTCTTAACAACCACCAGAGGATCCACCTCTTCCCACCTGCCAACTAGCCTGCCCACAGAAGGTGAGGTCTATACACCACGTTATTCTGTAGTGCAAGCAAGTCATTTACAAGTCAAAAAGAAATTTATTTACTTTGAATTTGTGTTCATGTTGACATTTGCGCTTTGGGGCAGTGGAAGGGAATTGCAGACAAGGCAATATCTGCTGCTGCTTTTGAATTGCAACTCACTCCTGAAGCAGCAAGGTGCAAAGGGGGTGAGAGCTGGAGGAGGGGATGGTGCTGGGGAAGCAAGGACAAGTCAGGCAGACTTCTGGAAAACTTCAGTTCACAATGAGTTTTTCATGTTTCTTTACTATCAGGCCATAGTCCAAAACCTGCTGAAACAGTCGTAGTAGAGGGCCCTGCTAAAGTTAATGAAGAAATTCCCATCACAGACTTAATGAATTTTTAATTCCTTTAGGTATTCTGTTTAGCCAGGTGAAAATTATAGATAATCTAAATTAAAAACCTCTTTGAAATATGCCTGTTTACTTTCTTTCGGTCAGTTGACGCTGTTCTTTTCATGTAGTGCTCACTGTTGTGAAATAGGTTCTCTAGGCTTCTAAACCAAATGAACTGGGTAAGTGATGATGTGTCAGTTCTCATCCTTGTTCCACTGGCTGCTTACATCTTGCCTTTCTGGCCTTGGGATATCCTGCTGTCTTGCTTCTGGAGAAAATCCAGCTGGACAGGAAAGCTATCTCAGATTAATCAAAGACCACCTATAAAATGTGTGTGTGTGTGTCTGTTGAAATTGTGTGTAAACACAAGAATAGGTACGAGGTACACAGATTTTCCAATGGCCTGTGACAGGAAAAATTGAGGCATTTCAAGGTGGGAATCTGCTGATAAGAAAGGCTGGTTTCATTTGCAACCGTAAAAGTTTAGAAACGGTTGGTACAGCATTTGGATTGCATGAAAAGGAATATTCCCTGCCATTTTGTTCATTAAAACTCACAAGAAAATGAATGTGGAAATAAACAGGACTTAATATTGGTAGACATTTTCATGATTCTTAGAAGGGGAACAAAGTCATTGTCTTACTTTACTGTCCTTAATAGAATAGAATGCTCAAGCTATGTATGCACATGTAACATAAATTAATTATCTGTAAATGTTATGAGACAGACTCTAGTACCCTTATTTACCCGTAGTTTGAATCCTCCTTTACATGTTGACAACTCTCATAAATGTTTTTGTACTAATAAGGACATGAAGTATTGCTCAGTGTAAGAAACAGCACAATCTAATCTCACCGAGTTGTGTACCAAATAAGTTTCTAGTTGTGTACTTTTTTTTTACATTAGAAAGTGATTCCTAAAATGATTCATGACCTAGAAAATGTATTTTCCTACAACTAACTTTGGATTTCCTTTATAGATGACACCAAGATAGCACTGCACCTAAAAGATAATGGAGGTAAGAGATAATTTTTTTTGTCTGTAAATAGTGTCAGTAGTTTGTCAAATTATACCCCACTGAACTTCATTAATCAAAATCAGATTGTAGAAGTAGTTTTTAACCAGACTCTCAAGGGACTTCAGTGTTCCACATCTGTGTAGAAGAGCAGCAGGGCAAATAAGCTTAGCAACTGCTTGGGAAATTAAACATTTACAGCTCACTATAATAAAACAGCAGGTTTGATTAACTTCTACATGTGGACATACATATTAAGCAAGTTTTTAACTACATTAATAGAGTTATTGACTGTATTATAGTAATAAAGTATTATTTAACTGTATTAAGAGAGCATATGATGCCAGTTCTAAATAATAATATTGTGTAAGAAATTCATTCATAGGAGTGTATTATTGCACAGCATTTTGTTCATAAGCATACCCATTTCATATCCATCTCTGTACTAGCAGAGATTCTGTGTTTCTCCATACACATTCCCCTGTGCAAGTTAATAAGATCACCTTGTCATGCTGATAAAGGCCTCTGTTAAATGATGCTCTGCAGGAGACTGCTTTTTTCATCTTCTTTATGGGTTCAAGGACTGAGACCTGAGATTTGTTCCTTCTCTCTTTGAAGTGGATGAGAATTTCCCTATTAGTTAGAATAGGACTGGGTTGTTAGACATGGCCTGTGTCTTTGTTCACTGCCAATGTAGAGCCTGCTGAGGTGAAAGGCAAGATTTGGGTTGATTTTTGCAGGCTTCAGAATGGTCTATCAAAGCAAATGATGATTTTCTGAGCAAACTGAAAAAATTTTATTTCCACTGATATAAAGGGGAATATTATTGGCTCTGATTGTCCTTCTGAGCAGGGAGCACCACACTTCCCTCTTAGGTCAGGGGAGCCAAAAGCCAAGTATGGCAGCACGTACATGCAGGGTGCAAGGTGCATCCAGCAGCTCAGGAAAAGCAACTGGGGTCAGCCCCAGTCTAGTGACCATCATCTGGGTGTGCAGCTATGAGGCAGACCCAGCATCAAAGGTTGGGAGCAGCAAGGGAGCAGGATAGGCACAGCAGGCAACAGCACAGCTCAGCAAGGACCAGAGGCAGCAGCTCCCTATCAGCAGTCCCAGAGAGGGTGAGGTTATAAACCAGGTCCTTGTAGAGATTCTGGACAGCAGCAAAAAGAAACACAGCTCCAAGCTCCATCCAAGGAGACATGGCCCATGGATAGGACTGGAAACAAGCCACCTTTAGCACTGATCCAGGAGACAAGATCATAGATGGGACTGAATACAGGTTCACCTACAACATAGCTTAGGTTTGAACCTGTTCTTACATGGAGTCCCCAACATCATGGGCAGAGGTCCCAGGTGCAGCAATCCAGGCCAGCTGAGGCATAGTGGTTTCTCAGGACCTGCACAGATAATTATTCAAGTTTTGAAAAAACAGAGTGCACATGCCACTTAACATGTTGATCCATTTTCCTGTCATTTGTTTTACAGTTATGTTCAGACATTATTTTCTCCTACCCACAAATTAGAGATCTGCTCACTGCACAGGAGGTGGTTGTCATCCTCTTCCTTGCCAGTCTTTGCTCAGTGATTTTGCTGTCACTAACCACAGCAGAGCTGGTCACGTGCTGTACTGGGCATTGAATTATCCATTTGTTGGTGCTGTTGTTTGAAATTGCTTTGACACATAAAGAGATCCCTTGGAATATGGTAATCTATAAACTCAGGCTAGTACTTTTAAGCATTTTGTCTATGGGAATGTCCCTGAAACTTTATTTCTCTTATTCTTTTTGAAATCCAATTGCTTTTTATTTTGCCGTGAAAAGTGCTGGAGTGCTCTTAAAGGTCGACAGTGAGCACTTCTCCTGTTCCATCCATGTCTGCTCTGTACAGAAGGTTTATTCCTAGCTGAATTGTGCCTAAACTCCACCCCATGAACCGGTGCTTCATGACCAGTGGCTGACCCAGGACCAGGCAGCTCTCCATTATGAGCATCTCAAACATAGCTCAGAAGAGTATGCTGTTATATAAAAAAACAATTCAAAAAGTGGAGTTTAGGAAATGCATCCATTTCTTTCAGTTTGAGAATTGCAACAGGATTAGTTTTTCACTTGTCTACCCTTTGTCCAAGATAAACTCTGTAAAAGCAAACAGAATATTGAATACTAGAGCAGTGATAGATGTCTGTGGCCTACTTGGTAAACTGAGGTGTAGGGTTTGCAGCATCAGTTATTTTAAACATAGAAAGTTTATTTCCATGGAGAAAGCTGATGCATTTTAGGAGGATAAACCAACACCTGATGTGATTGTTCATTTTCCTTGAGCTGTTTCTTTTATTCTTGAAACTTTAAAAAAATGAAAATCACTTCAAACAACAAAAAAGCAAAGCAACACACCAGGATTTCTCGTTCTCACAGTAAACGTAGCTTTTAATCTGAGAAGTTCTTTTTGATGAATCTTCAATTATGCATTGAATTTTCCAGTGACCCCTAGATTAGACTCAGATAAAACCTCTGCAGCCGCAGGCACATTCTTTGATTCTCTGTGGTTTGTCAGCCTTTCATAAAGAGTAGATTATTCCAGGTCACGAATACAGGGTCTTTACTTTCTCACACTAAATCCTTTAAAACTCTAATGAAAGAAATCCCTTTATAATGGAAAACCAAAGCTATATTGGATCAATGATTGCCTATAGTTTGATGTGTCCTTGGGTGATAGCAGTCAATATCTGCTTAGGTACAACAAAAGGATTCCACAGAAATTCTGCATCTTCCCTCTGCCCAGAACTTTTGAAACCAAATATTATAAAGCAGCAATTAAATTTAAATTAAATTTTGGGTGCTGGTCAAACGGCTTTGACCTTTTAATTACAAGAGAAAATCACTTGCAACTGCACTGCAATTTACCCACAATCTTTTGTGCCATACTTAATGCACATTTCAAATTTGCTTGTTTCTGTTTCTGCTGCCTGTTCTCTTTCTTCACCAACACAACAGATGCCATTACATACATGCCTAAACTATTTTAAAATACAGCCAGCCTGACATCACAATTTTTATTATATCTTGCTTCTCTTTAAAATAACAAGCATTTATAAGTTTTAAGATACGTCGAGCACTAAAAATGTACATTTTTGTTATTAATTGCAGATTCTATTGTTTTCTTCATTTTTCTTAAAACACAACACAGCTGGCTAAACAGTTTAAAAGCCTAATTTTTCATAAAAATTGTGACCAATTGTCTGTGGCTCTACAGTAATGCAATATTTTCTAGTTGAGAAGTCTTTGGTGGATGATTTAGGTGACTGGCCAGCACATCAAGACATTTTATTTGACCTTTTTAGACACTTTGTTGTGATGATTTGATTGCTATGAGTTCCTCATAGTCCTTCAGTTTTATAACTCATAAGAAAAGTCTCTGTCTGTTGGACACAAGTGTCAGACAGACTGCTACACTGCTCATTCATCAAGATACACAGAAATTAGTTTGAAAAAAAAGGAAAGCTGTGCAAAAAAACCACAACTGCCTGAGGGAGAAAACTGTTTTATTTATTTGTGAACAAGTTCATCCTAGCACATAGAGTGCTAGGAAATGTCTACATGATGCTACTTTCACTCTCTTGTGGACATTTTCAAAGATGGTCCAGATATGAATATCACATGTACAGGATAAACACTGTTGTTATATAGAGCTTAATTTCAGCTTGAAAGATTAGGAAACTCAAAAGGAAATGATCCAAGTGCAGACCCAAGTTTTGGAAAAATTATACATACATATATAAAATTTAATATACCTTATATACAATGATAAACTTAGCCAAGGCTATTGTTTTTTCAATAGTGCCCTATGCCTGGAAACTGGTTTCCATCACTCATCTGTCTTCCTAATTTCCCTTAAAAATTGCAGTCTGAACTCTTCCAAATTATGGAGAAGATTCAGTCCTGTTTTTCTTGTGTACCCTGAACTCCAGCTGCAAATGTTGAACACTGGTTGATGCCTACTGATAATCATTTAACTTATTTCTTTCTAATATGTTAAGCTGCTAAATGATACAGGAAATGAGATGTATTTCAACGAAGAGACAAGCCAACCTTTTAGGCAAAACAAATATTTTTATAGAACAAAAGTTACTATGACCACACAGTCCAAAACCAGCTGACTCAGGTTAACAAGTCACTATAGATTAGCTGAATCTTCTCCAGTTTTAAAGTAAAACACAGTAAGTTAAACAAAAATGCTAAACCTAACCTTTGTGGTGGTTTGAATATGTTTTAAAGTGGACCTTGTATAAGACAAGATCAACAGGATATGTCTTTGTCTTATTGCCAGAACATAGTCTAGCCACAGGAAATGACTTTCCAGAGGCTTCATTGCATCTGGTGATATCCAGGAAGACACAAGCTCTTGTTTTAGACCTTTCTCCTTGCCAGTGGCAAGCAGTAGGCAAGAGGAAATAATTAATGTCATGCTAAAAGAAGTGCTCAAACTGGGATATGTTACTATATGAGGGTACCTAACTCTGCCAGAAAAATCTAAATGATATACTAAAAGTGGGCATCTTACTTGTAAATATGCAAGGTTTCCTTAAATTAATTCTCTTCAGGGTGTCCTAGATAATGTGTTTTGTTTACATTCCTGTCTAGAAAACTGCAGGCCAGGATTCAGACCCTTTTTTCCAGTCTTTTCTCATGAATAACGGAGGATTTAAGGTTTTTACCATTATTGCAAAAATCCTGTTGAGATTAGGTTATGGATTATGTCATTATATGTTTACTTCTGTATGTTCCACTTACTCAAAACTGCTGATGTTCCCCTAAAGTTGCTGTGTTCATGCAACTAGTTAAACAAGTATTTCCTTGAAGAACACTGGTCATAAAGTTTACTTTATCAATGCTGTACTATATGCTTATTGGTATAAAAAAAATCCTCTCTAGAAGCAGTTTTAGAATGGTTGCAGTAGTATTGGAAACAGAAGAAGAAAATGGAACAAATAAAATAGAACTCAAATAAGTTGGTGAGTGTTCCCATATATTGTATTTCACACTGCAGATTACAAGTTAAGAAACCTTGATACATCTCCACATTTTATTCTGTTTCTACCTGAATATTTCCAAGATGTTCCTCCTCTCTCATTTCTCTGCAGCTTCTTCTCAGCTCAAGTTAGAGACAGGTCTTAAGATATATTAGAGATCTCTCTTCTTGTCTTTGGTATGATCAAAGTTGAACTTTAGACCTCAAGCAATTCCTTAAATGCTGCTCACTGCTTTCTGCAAGTTCAACTGTAACACTCAAAACCGGGAAGCAATGTTTTTAGGAAAAAGTGGAAAATCTGCCATGGGATGTTGCTATAAGAAACAAGATATGATGTGCCCAGTGTAGTTCAGGTTCTTTCTTGTCAGGAAATCTTGTGACTTAATAAAAACGTATACAGCCTTGCTGGTGTTCTGTGTGATATTACATTAGTGCCTGATGGCAGATATTGAAACAGAGTCTTCCAAAGCCAAGAACATAAGCTTGTAAATGCAACAGCCTCTTATATAAATGTTCCTATGTTCCTCATGCATTGGGCACAGGAATAAGCATATCCTACATACTATATGCAGTGGCCAGTGGGCTATGTTTTTTATAGCAAATACAAATGAAGAGTGCTGAACTCACCCATTCTGGTTCAAAAAAATAGAATATTGGATTAATAATGTTTATTCTTAGGACATTTAAATTGGTGGCATTAATAAACTGTGTTATTTTCCATTTGTTTCATGGTACTTTGGATTGTATTTAGCTGTTACTTAGAACAAGACATTTCTCTTTTCCAGAATTTCTTGCTTCTCCAGTGAATTCCAGTTTTGCTGTCATCAACTTATTATTGCTATCATCACAGGATATGTATAAAACACCAGTCAAATCTGCAGAAAGTCAACTAAATAATGTCAGAGGTTTTCCAAAGTAGTGGCACTGGCATGTAACCCCTAGAGAGAAAATGTCACTTTCTGCCTTTAGCATAAAAAGGCATTTTTACATTGCATTAAGCATTATATATCATGTTAAGTTAAAGAAGCATGATGTTAAAACAGTTTAGCTAGACCAGAACAGCTATGTGTAGACACTGCAACTTATATTGAAGTATAACATATTAGTTTAGTTTCTCTTTAGTTTTCTAAGCTGTGTATAAAATGATACGTTATCTACTCTTAGAGTTGTCATGACTTTCCTGGAAAGGCACACAGCTGCTTTTGTACATTTTAAGGACTTTGTTCCAGTTCAAAGGGTTAATGTGAAAACTACATGTAGCTCTAAATGCAGATCTTAACGAGGGCTACATGTAATAAATTGGATAAACTTTTAAGGCAAGGCTCATTCCTTAGAGTTATAAATTGGATAAACTTTTAAGACAAGGCTCATTCCTTAGAGTTTTATCTTATCATCTGTTCCTGTTGCTGTCACAGTGCTGTGGCAGTGTGACAGCTAGGGCACACAAAGCTCCTGTGATCTTCTGTCTTTTTAACTACCTATTCAAAATGGAGTTAATCCAGTATTTGCAGTCAGTAGCCTCCTGCCATGTCCTTTACACTGCTCACTCATCTTTGACCTCTGTGTGCATGGGTCACCATGAAGAATGGGAAAAATGGAGGTCAGGTGAAAGAAGAATAATATAGTTGCACATTTTGCAGTGAAGTTGAAATACCCAAAGTCTTTTGTCTACAAAAAGTGTGGTGGGCATGGAGGTAAGCCACTCTACAGACATTAGACACAGCTTTAGAGAGGAACAGCCTGCTTGACCTTATGGTCCTATATTTGCATTCAGTAGGGTTAAAAGGAGTCATTGGGCTGACTGAATTGAAATATTTATAATCTGCTAACTTTCTGTTTGTCTGGATTTGAGTCAGCTACCTTGCCAGGCCAAATGGTGGAACAATATTGAGCTTCATGATGAGCACTGTTTGATGCCACTAAATATTGTAATGGCTTACATGGCCTCAAGCAACTCAAACTAAAATTAATACAGATCACAACTGTTGTAGCATTAGGTGATATTTTAGAGCAGAAGAATGAAAGTTCTTACCTAACGTATTTAGAGTGCTGCCATCCTGTAAACAGCAGGATTTGATTTTAATGCACTCTCATCAATTCACTGCACTAAGCGGTTGATCAATCTTGGAGAAACTTACTGAGTTGCCCTGGGTCCTCCAGAAAATTGATAGCAAAGCCAGATACTGAATTCAGAATTTGTGGGTTACAGTTCGTAATATTCTCACTCAAAGACCAACTTTCATTTCTTACATGCAATCGGAAATCAATTTTTAAAGCATTAACTGAGCCATAACCTTATAAATCATCATGAAACCAAGTAAAGTATAGCAATGGCTTAACCTCAAAATGTTAACAAATGCTAAGGGAATGAACCCACAAATCAAGAAAATCACACACCATTACTATGAAGAAGTTGAGTACTCCAGAGTACGCTGTTCCTAAAAAAGGTAGAGAGAAAATTTTTATGGAGATTCCTCTGAGCCTCTGGAGAATTCTTTCAACTGCACATTCACTTATTCCCTCCCACAGTCACTATATGTAGGTCATTAATCATCTGTTCAGGAATCTGCACTATGTATAGGAAAAAAAGCTTAGGTTTGGAGAACCATTTACCTGTCCCATAAAACAAGGAGTCTCCTGGTAGATTCACATTCCAGATGTAAATGGAGGCCCAGAAGAGGGGGGAAATGCAGACTCTATTGAGCTCACTGTGGGCTGTAACCCTATGTGCTCAGCTGTCCTAAAAGTTTTGTCCTCCCCCTTTGCAGGAGCCTATGAACTCAAACCCACAGTCATGACAATAGGAGTGATACAGCTCCCAGGCTAGAAATTGCATATGTGATAGGTTGGAGGCGTGGTGGAGTGAACATGGGTCTGTAGGTCCAGGTTAGCCCCAGATCCTGCAGCAAGAGGAGGTTTCTTCTCTTTGGCTGACCAAAGAGAACAAACACATGGAAAGGAGGTGTTGTCGAATGGCTTGTAGACATCTCTTACATGGAAACAGCTGTCAGACATCCTGAAGTTCCTGCATGACTGGAACCAGATCTATAATGATCCAAAGATGGTTATGAAAGGAGAATAGTTATGTGTGTAAGGATGGTTGAATGAGGTTAACATAGGTATAGTAGTGTATAAGACAGATAACTGGAGCAGCAGTGAGGAGAGATGGGTTTGACCTGACAGATTCAACTGATTTGCCCAAAGTCAGAACGTTCCAGCACTGTCACTGGCAGACAGTTTTATTGCCATGGAATAAACCTTGGAGAGGGATGAAAATAGTTCAGATGACTTTAAAAAAAAAAAAAAAAAAAGTATACATTATCATAGGTTTCTGATACCTCAAATAGCATCTGTCCTAAGCAGTACATACCTTTGTTTATATATCAAATTTATACAGCTAGCAAAACTTGTACCCAACATCCAACCAAGAAGCAGAAATGGGCAGCTAAGAAATCAGCTTTCAGTATATCTCAGTTCCACCCACAAGTCAGGACTCTGGACTGAGCTGGTTTTTATGGAGCAAGTTACAAAACTTGCAGCATCTGTTGGCATCCCTGTGAACAATGTAAAGAAAAGTTGGATTGTGTTGTCACAGCAAGTTTTTAGTTAGCTAAATCCTTCATTCTTTAGGGATTATCAAGTTTCTCTGATTCTACAATAGTTTTACAGAAATAGTACTACTAATAATATATAAACATATCTGAATTTCCTAAGGTAGTGTTTGAAGGATAGTAGATTTTATGTAAGAATAAGATAATCATTTTACGTTAGTATTAATAGTATGGCACAATCTACTTTAATTAAATCAATTCATGTATTTTTATAAAGCTGGACATGCAGCCTTGTTGCCCTTTGCTGGGCATGTTCCAGGACCTCAGTGTTCTTTTTTCATGTGAAGGGTCCAAAGCTGAACACAGTACTCGAGCTGTGGCCTCACCAGTGCTGTGTGCAGGGGGATATCACTGCCCTAGTCCTGCTGGCCACACTATTTTTGATACAGGCCAAGATGCCATTGGCTTTCTTGGCTACCTGGGCACACTGTTGGCTCATATTGAGCTGGATGCCAACCAGCACCCCCAAGTCCTTTGCTGACAAACAACTCTTGAGCCAATGCTCCCCTGGCCTGCAGCACTGCATGGGGTCACTTTGTCACAGAAGGAGATCAGGTTGGTCAAACAGGACCTTCCTTTCATAAATCCATGTTGGCTGGGCTAGATCACCTGACTGCCCTGCATGTGCTGGCACTCAGGATGATCTCCTCCATGACCTTGCCCAGAGCCAAGGTCAGGCTGATAGGCCTGTATTTCTCCAGATCATCTTTCTGACCCTGCTTATCAATGGCTGTTACATTTGCTAATTTCCAGTCAGGCAGAACTTCTCCAATTATCCAGGACTCCTGGCAGATGATTCTAGGTGGTTTAGCAAGTTCTTTTGGCAGTTCCCTTATTACTCTGAGGTGAATCCCATCAGGCCCATGAACTTGTGAGTGTCCAACTGGCACAACAGGTCGTTAAACATTTCCTCCTGGATTATGCAGGCTTCACTCACCCCCCCATCACCAACTTCCTGGGGACAACTGGTCTTGATATTAAAGACAGAGGCAAAGAAGACATTAAGGACATCTACCTTTCCCTTATCCCCTGTCACTACACTACCCTCTGCATTCAGCAACTGATGGACACCCTCCTTGACTCTCCTTTTGCTGCCAACATATTTATAAAAAGGTCTTTTATTGTCCTTGACTTTTACAGCCAGATCAAGTTCTAGTTGGGCTTTGACCCTTCTAATCTTCACCCTACATGACCTCTCAGCATCCTTATTATCTTCCCAAGTTGTCTGACCCGCTTTCCAAAGACAATAGATTCTCCTTTTTTCCCTAAGCTCCAGCCTAAGTTCTCTGTTTAACCAGTCTGGTCTTTTTTCTTGACAGCTTGTCTTCCTACACATAGGGACAGCCTGCTCCTGAATGTTTAACAATTCCTTTTTAAAGCACTTCCAGCCTTCCTGGACTCACTTACTCTTCAGGACTGACACTCAAATGTTTTGATTCGGTGCATTTTTATTTGGGAAAAAAAACCTACTTGCTCTTTTTATCCTGTCATTCAGCACCTAATGAGCAGCAGGCTGACCTTGGAGATGTTAACATGCTCCTTCTGCTTAAAAGTTTTATGCATGTAACACTTTGGGGAGGGATTATGGAGTATATTGTATGTAACGATTGCTTTTTGAGCACAAGAAAAGGAAAGTTTGGGGAAAGTTCCTTTGATAATACTCCATTTGGGAAAGTATTGGTCATATGGCAGATAGCCTTCCATGGGTTTAGCCTTGCCTGGAAAAACAGATGCGCTGTGATAATCTTAGTAAGATTTCTACACCTGAAAAATTTTCCAAGTCCCTATTTTTTCATCTATTTCCCTTGGTGGCTTTTTTAAAAGTACTGCCAGTTGATTTTGCAGCAAAGAGTATTTTCAAAGTTGACAACACTGTTTATTTTCTCTGTGCAAAGAGAATGAAATCAATTTCTCATGAGTATGTGAGCCCTGGGGTCAATGGACTGAATTTCAATTATGGAAATTACAAGTTACTTACACTTGTTGTAATTTAAGAAAAACGTTTCTTGTATTTCTATTTCTTTTTCTGAGTTTTGCATTCTGATCACTGGACTGATGTCCATGCAGTGCTCCACCCCAGACAGTAGGGGAAGATGCTTACAATTTTTTGTTATATTCATTAATACTCAGCATCCTAGTTGAGCCTCTCAAGTTATTGGGATCTTCATCTTCTGGTTCTGTTGCAGAGGTCCTTACTCCACAAGAGGTTACTGACTTTATGGGAAAGAGCAGAGCAATATTGTGGGGTTTTGACTGTCCTGACTCAAGATTGAGGAAATATGGACAAAAGCAAGGGAAGCATACCTGAATCCCTTCACTGCCTCCATATATTCATAACTATTACATTGAGTAATTGAGTCAGAAATATGTCTTGGCTAAGATAATGCATCTTCAGTTTTCTTTCCTCCCTATTGTTGCAATGGTCCCATGCAATTCACTGTATGACAGGCCATACAGACTTCTTTGGTCTGGTGAAAAAAGGGCTGTCATAATGTGGATCCATGAGCTGTTACACTGAGGTTAACTGATCCTGTTTTCTTTTAGTACCCCTCATGGCCAGGCATTTAATGCTACCTGGATCAATATGCCTTTCTTCCAGTATTTTCCAATTCTCTTTATTAACATTGAGTACTCCAATTTGATGAATGGTAAATGACCATGTACAGTCATTGCTATTGTTGTTGTTATTATTAATAACAATAACAATAATTTGTTTGGAGAGGTAGCCATAACTCAATATTTGTCTTCAAAGAACAAATAAAAGGGAGTCCCTGACCTCAAAGAACATAGGACTCTAAGACAACCAAACTAATAGTTCAGGGGGGTGGCACAGCAAGAAGGGTGACTACAGAAATTACTAATTTTCATTATAGTCAGCTTGGCAAACAACATGATTAGAGGAAATTTAAAAGGTGAATCGAAAGAAAATTTCTCATAAGCAGGACCAGAGACAGGTGTTGCGTGGAGTTAGGCATGGAGGTGATTAGAAGGATTGCCAGAAAGGCAGCAATCAGTGGGAATATTAGAAATAAGTTTGTGAAGTCAAATTGCCAGTGTTCCTCTAGTGTTTTGTAAACCTAGGACTTTTGAATGGCTCTTTTGCCTGCAGAAGTGGGCAGAACAGTAATTCTGCTTTTATGCAAGAGTATACTGAAGAACAAGCAGTTCTACAAATGCTGGCTGATATCTTGAGAGACTTTTCCCACTAAAGTTACAGTGTAGTTAAAAGGCTTCCAGTCACTTATTTGAAAGCACTGCTGACAAGTTACATATGTGACAGAGCCAGCCTTCTTTTCTCCTGGTGGGAGCATAGAATGAGTGGCCTCTTGGTATCAAGTTTAGTAAATGGATAGTCTTCTGTAATACTTTGGTATAATGACTGTTCCATTCAGACCAAGATTAGAATATTGCAGGGTCATTTAGCATCCATCTGTTGCACTTTTGGCTCTCTGCTTCAGTGGCACAGAGTGGTTCCAAACTCCTCTACAAGCTAATGAATAAGGCTTTCAGAATGTGTTTAATAGCTAGACCTCACACGGGTTTGTTGCATGTCTCAACTCAAATCTTTCATAAAAAATACAATGTTCAAAATTTGTTCAATTAACACTTTTTGTCTGAGCGTCAATTGAGATAATTTTATGAGAAAATGTATTATGAAGGCATTTAGGGGCTGCAGAACATCCAGTTCACATTCAAAAGAAAGAATATTAATTTTGTTGATTGAGTTACAATTAGTAAAACGTTTAAAAACATCTTTTCCTTAAGATCATGAGAATACCTGGTTGTAGGAAGGAGCCATCTAATATCTTGAGCACAGGTGCCATGAGGAGAGGCTGAGGGAGCTGGGGGTGTTCAGCCTGGAGAAGAGGAGGCTCAGGGGAGACCTTATCACCCTCTGCAACTCCCTGACAGGAGGTTGGAGTCAGGTGGGGGTTGGTCTCTTCTCCCAGGCAACCAGCAGCAGGACAAGAGGGCACAGACTCAAGCTCTGCCAGGGGAGGGTTAGGTTGGATATTAGGAAGAGATTTTTTACAGAGAGAGTGCTCAGGCATTGGAATGTGCTGCCCAGGGAGGTGGTGGATTCCCCATCCCTGGAGGGTTTCAAGCTGAGACTGGATGTGGCACTTAGTGCCATGGGCTAGTAACCACTGTAGGGTTGGACTAGATAATCTTTGATGTCTCTTCCAACCTGGCTGATTCAAAGATTCTGTGATTCTATCTTTTTCCAACTTGAGCTGTATAAATTGAGGTACACGTAACACAAAAAGCAAATGCTCCATTGCCACCTGTGTAATGGAATGGATAAGACATAAGTTACTGTGCTAATAAGTGTTCTCTCTCTGCAGCTTCAACAGATGACAGTGCAGCAGAGAAGAAAGGTGGGACACTTCATGCTGGCTTAATTGTAGGCATTCTAGTCCTGGTCCTCATTGTGGCTGCAGCCATCCTTGTGACTGTCTACATGTATCATCATCCAACGTCAGCAGCTAGTCTCTTCTTTATAGAGGTAAGACAAAAGTAGCACATTGTGTCACTAGTTCTCTCTCAACTAGGATTTCTGTGTACTCCAGAATTGATCTTAACTACATCAGAAAGTAACCTTGTTATCATAGTAAAATCTTTGAAGAAATTAACCTCTCCTAGCAGGTAGGTGATACTCTTCTGTTCTTAGCATGTTTGTCACTCATCTTCTTTAACTACCATTGCTATTTCTTTTTCTGGTTTTAGACAGGACATATATCTAAAAGATATATCTCAGATACCACTCCACCTCTCTTGCCTGTCCTTCTCTTTCTTTACAATAGCATTTTCCCATTACCTTTCATGTGCACTTGCATGTTATTTGGGGATATATATTTTTTCTATTATTTTCCTGTGGGAAAAAAACTTTTATGCATTCTTACTTCTCCAGAACTTAGAGTATGATTTTAGCTGGAAACTTGTGTTAGCTGTTTCTTATATTGTTTGAAGAAACCTTAAAACTTTGTCTCAGAGTGTGGGAAAGATTTTTTTCATCTGATTTTATCCTCATCGTCTTCTTTTGTTCTTTTTATTAGTGTAGAGAGAAACAGACTCTTTTAGACCATGATTCATCTGACCTACTTGAGATACCTCCTTCAGGATTAGATAAATTACCATTTTTCTCCCTCAAATACCAAGAGCTACCTTAGGTGCAGACATCTACATTGCAGATGCTGGCATTTAGTCAGTTCAGCTCCACTGTACATGAAAATATGAGAAAGGAACATTCTCCATAGGCATTTGAGTCGAAAAATTAATACCTACACCTGCTTGTGGTTTTTTTTGTTCAATTCAGCAGCCTTGTGATAAGTTTAGAATTGCTAAACACGAAAGTAAATGCTGACTACTCATCATTTGTAGTACTCCCTTACTAATAAGAGCCCAGACACTTACTCCTGGACAACAGTGAAGATACAAAACCACTAGAAGTGTCAGTGGAGATGTATCTAGGGATTGCTTAGGTAAAAGCCTGGACTAGGAAGATGTAGACATTCATTCTTAGTGACAGCAATGTGAATTGAAGCAAGACATGAACATGAACAGCATGATTCATCCTTAAAATCATTTTATAATAAATATACTACTTAGATGCAATAGTAGTGATAGAAATCAACATGAATTGTTAGTCAGTATTCCATGCTGAAGTGATGTAACTGTGTTAACAGAAGCCATGTAATAAAATATAGTTTGCTTTCATGTCTGTGTGACATTTCAGGCCAGTTCTCTATTGATGTAGACAAACAAAATTCCACTGAAGTCCTTGTACAAAAGAGAAGGTTTTGTCCCTTTCAGTTTTTAACACACAGATTGAATTTACACAGATTAAATTTCTATTCTTTCACTCCAGTAAAACCCAATTTCTTATCTGCTGTGATGTGATTGTAAAGGCTAACTAAATAGCAACACCATTTTTTAAGAAGGAGAGAATACCAAATTAAAATATACATTTATTAATTTATTTTTGTTCTCAGTGTAGTAAGGCCATGTTAATTTATTTCATTTATTGCTACCATACTCATCATGCAAACAGTGGTGCCTTAATCAGTTTTGTTAAACCCATTCCACTGAATTTAATCTTTAGGTGCCATTAAGCAATCTATGCATTCTAATTAAAATGCCTTTTAGCAAGCAATGCAGGCTTTTAGGAAAAAATATCAAGACTTCAACTTTCTGTTTAAAATAAAGGAGAAATCAGTCAAAGTCAAATTTATGCAAAACATGGTATAACCTACATTCTCTTCTGATTGCTAAGATAATTGTAATACTTGTGAAGAATCAGCATTAGCTAGAGTTATAAAAAGTACTAGCCATGAAGAGGTGGCTTTTTCCCGTGAGTGGTAAAACCATTCATGTAGTGGTAAAATCACAAGGGGTGGAAAAAAGGATTACTATATTTCAGAATATTTCCACAAATTCCAACACTGTAAAACCATGGCTGGTATCAAAAACCTAGAACAGAATAAGTTAATCCATTGTGGAAATGAAATTGCTTTCAATAAGTTTAATCATTTAATTTCCAAAGAAAAAAAAAGAAGTAGTTTGACCAATTCAAGGAATAAAGAGCAGAATATATTATTCTTATACTCACCTGATCTATAGGATATGCATGTTTTCAATACAAAGGAGAATGTATGTTCTCAAACTTGCATTTTGAAGCTGAAGTACAAAAAATAATGAGGCAAAATCGGTGTATATAGGTCAGTGTAACAAAAATAATTCTTTATTGCATTTGTGCAATTGAAAAATATTTGAGAAAGCTGTTACAGATAACATGATACCCTCCATATCACAGCAGACAAACTGCATTATTTATGGGAAATGAATGAAATGTGGAGTCAATGTTACCATTCTGGGGAAAGAGCTCAAGAGGATTGGCATGGGCTTGGTCATGAAATGAGGACAAGCACATAAATATTTCAGAAAATAATACTGTTTTGTATGAGTCTCTTGATTAATAAAGCAAGTTGCACAATTAAAACATAAAGTGACAGATGGACTGGCAGCTCCCTCCTGCAGTTGTCTAAAAAGTTATGCATACACTGTGGTCTGTCATCAAGTCTTCTAGCCAAATCAAGATCTGCATTAGTTTACCTATCATCAGTAATTAATATAACTCTAAGGCTGTTCTAAAGAAAGAAGAGGAACCTGGCCCACTTGGGTTTATTTTTAAAGAAGCTACTTCATAAAGGTATCATATAGACATTAAACATAGCATTCATTCAAAACAGGGATGTGACTAATAGAGAAACTTCTTTTTTACATCTAGAATTCTGAGATATTGTCATGACTTTGTAAGTAAAGTGTTAGTTTCAGTCAGATTTTGTTGGGGTTTTTTCAGATTAAGGTAAGGAATTAGGTAAGGAATTTTTAGTTTTATTTTATAGTCATGACTGGTTACTGAATAAAGAACAGTGTAATAAGATGATCCCATATCTGAAGCTTTAAGTCTTTTTCTTCCTTGTGTTCTCTGTAGATATCACTCAATATTCACTTCCCACGTCACTCAGGTTCTCACATAGCTCATCTCAAATCCCACTGATGTTTGTCCTGTAGCAGGCTCCCCCAGGTAAGGATCCACACACCCACACTTTGCACTGTTTACTCTTGCACTGATAAAGGCAAACCCTTCTGGCACCTCTGAACACCATGAAATGATATCCTGAGTGCCCTACTTGGTTTAAATAAGCAATACAAAAAGCCAAGGAAAATGCCTTTTATTACAAAAGCAACTATTGTCCTAGAACAGGGTAGCATTATTCTATTACTCTTTTACCCTTCAAGTCTGAAGAAAATGTTTCCTCTACTGGTTTTGTTCATAGCTGTTGAGCAGAATGCATATGTGCAGCCCCACCTGGAAGCAAAAATAGCTATTTTTAACAAACAACTTGAGGAG
Source organism: Acanthisitta chloris (assembly GCF_000695815.1). Taxonomy (NCBI): domain Eukaryota; kingdom Metazoa; phylum Chordata; class Aves; order Passeriformes; family Acanthisittidae; genus Acanthisitta; species Acanthisitta chloris. Next base: position 190,032 of record NW_008655423.1, on the reverse strand, counting down.
TCTTGAATGCCAATGCTGTTCAATTTGCCTATGATAGTGTATAATTGAAAAAATACCATTCAAACAGTTCAGCACATTTTTTAAAATGTTCAAATTTTTGTTAAGTGTGTGGAAGATTCAAATCAAAATGCAGTGTTTTGCTGTCTCTTCTAGCCTCCACATTGCTCAACATGTGTTTCGTTGTTTAAGTTGGACACTTCTCTGGTGACCTAAAGAGGGAATGACTTACCAGTTTTGAAAGTTAAGGAAGTTTCAGTCAAAGTTCCAAAGAATACAGGCTCTTTCTAAAAGCACAGTGTAAATGTTGACTGAAGATTAGCTTGCAGAGTGACAGAAGAGATGTTGTATGCTTTGGTTATTTATTTATTTATCATTATCCCTGCAGTATTTTCTCTCCCCTAAATTTGATTCAGTTTCCAGTAATTTCCCCTTCTGAATCACATTGCATACCTGCTCTTACCTTGAAGAATCCTGTGTCTCTTGAGTATACTTTGAACTGTTCAGCACTGAGTTTTGAAAAGTAGCATACATGTCAAAGAGTATTCTTCATGACTTTTTCAACAAAGCAGAAGCTTATGTTGGAAATCTAGCTATAGCATATATAGAACTGCACACTAGCTATACCACGATTAAAAAGCAATTAATTTATTCACTAACCTTTGTAGTATATGTGCATGCAGGATGCAAGATTTGGTGAGCAAGAAGCCACTCATGATGCCCTGAATGCCATGGGTTGCATACCTGTGATACAGATCATAGCAAAAGTGATATAATATCTGGAGCCAAATGTAAAGAGGGGTAAAGAAATTCCCAGCTGAGTCAGATGGATTGGCTCGATTTTCAGTGAGTTGTGAGCCAAATTGCAACTTCAGTAGTATTTTTATATATATATTTTTATACTTCAGTAGTTTATTTTACTTCTTTCTTTCTTGTCCCTCATGTTCTTTTTTTTCTTATATTTTTAACCTTTAATGATTTACATTTGCATGTGAACTTTCACCACTGAGAGCAATTAATGTCCAGGGATCATTTAGCAAATTGAAAATCAAGGCATAAGGCTGACTGCCTTTTACTCAGATGTGTTTTGCCTGTTTGCACCCACTTCTCTGTGGACAGAAGGGTTGCACATGGCACAAAAAGGTTTCACTTGTATGCTCTATTTGTGGGGTGTTTTACCTTCCTCACTTACATGGTGATCCAAAGTCCTTTTGCAAGGCTTGACAACAGCAGAATGAAATTCTTGGCAGATAAGGGATTTTAAGGAATCTAAACTAACATTGCAAATTGGACCACTCTTAACCTCAGGCAAAGGGCCTTTCACTTACATTCAGCTGATAGGTACAAAATCAAATCCAACTTATTAACACTTGTGGACTGTGGAGCTGTAAGAAGCTGAATGAATTTAGAGCCTATGCATTAATTAAGAGTGACTGTTTATGTATTAATAGTAGTTCATGTCACACACTGAAGAGCAGCATGGGTGTTTGTGGTTAAAAATTAACATTCTGTTGAGCTAATATCCCATTTTAAAGGTCACAGCTTTTACCTTTATATTTTCACCCTCCTCGGAGATATTCCAGAGCTTTATTTTGCTGATTCAACTGCTTAGAAACAAACATGTACACTTCACTCACATGGACACATCACATACATGCATAAACCTAGGTCTTTTTTTAGTTGTTTATTTTACTTAGTCTTGGATGTCTAAGATGGATAATTTCACAAATCTGTTTTTTTTTAAATGGCCACACAGAGTTGAACTGGTGCTATGAAGCCAGGGAGTGACCTTGAGGAAAAAGAAAGAAAGGATGGAATGAACAGCTGCAGATCTTCAGCAAATAAAATAATAGTGGGAGATCAGAGTCTGGAGGATGCACCTTGACTCCTCCTGATTTAACTTGAATTATGTTTTTACTAGTAAATTAAATAAGCCTGGGACTGTTTTTTAGCATAAAGACCAAGCAGCATGGAAGGATCTGCATTCCTGTCATTTAACTCTGTGTCATATAAAGTTGACAGCATGGAGACTGTTAGTGTGGACTGAGGATGGTTCCTGAATTTTGAACTCTAGCTGGGGTGGTCTGAGTAAGCACTAATCACTGGGTGGTTTTTTAATGTTTGAGTTGCATAGGGGATTGTATTTCAGGATCTGGAAACATTCATTGACACACAGATCCAGCCACAGATTTTCTTCAGATTTTGACCTTCTGCTCATCCCCTGTCTGCTTAGAGGAAGGAAATCATATGAGCAAATAGTCAAAAAAAAAGCTGGAGACAATTCATGGTGCTCCAGAGCTCAGGGAATTAATGGACATTTCTGGCCCATTGTTAACATCTCTGCTATAAGCAGCACATCACAAAAAAACCCAGTCAGACTGAGCATCCAGCCCTGTTCTCTGCACTATTTACAGGTTTCTGCATCAATGTCAGAAATGCACAGTATGTCTTGAAATAAATCAGAAGTAAATAGGGTGCAGAGTATAAAAGGAAAGAAGGATTTTTAAAAAAATAATCAGATCCTCAGCTGTCTAAACCAGCTGATAGAGCTCACACAGCTCTGCTGTTTTCTTCTGCAATATGACCCATTGTTTTTATTATATATATCCATTTTACAGGGGATTATGCTTTTAGTTTGGAATAGTCTTGACATGGTCATCATTTAGTTTTTGTCCAGATGTTAAAGCTGAATTGTGTTTCATGAAGATGATGATTAAAAAGAAAAGAACAGGTATCATTTTTCTCTTCTTTCAAAAAGTCCTGCAGTGTCCTGGCATTTGGGGTATTATCATTGATCTCGCTGTCATTGCCTTGTACTGAT
>NW_008655423.1:181236-187189 GCF_000695815.1 Acanthisitta chloris | reverse complement strand
AGCAGGAACCAGCAGCTCAAAAAAGGGAAACCTAAATCGGCCACAGGGGAGAAGCACTAAAATAAATAATCAACACTGACAATAAAAGTCAAAGGTGGAGAGGAAGAAGGCATTCTGCTTCTCATCCTTCAGCAGCCTTAGATTGAACGTTAGACTGCAGAAACTGTTATAGCAAGAAGTGCTTTAAATCACAAAAAGATACTTTAAACACACACTTCTATCAAAAAGAAAAATAAAGGAAGCCAGTAAATGATCCTACTGAATCTTAAGTCTGAAGCAATCTTTATTTAAAAACAGTTTCTTCAAAATAATAGTTTAACATAGTGTCAGGCAATTGATCTTTTGTTATTCCTGGAAATATATGTCAGAAGTATAGTTTCAGATATTTGTAGCCTCATCCACTTCTGACTGTGGTTTACCAAATAACTTGTGTTTTTCTAGAAGAAACTAAAGACTGATGCACAAATTTCAGGTAACTTTGAGCACAAAACTACATGTTATGGGCAAAGTAATTGGCAACAGAAAGGTCTTTCCTTCTCTTGAAAAAGAGGTAGATTAGCTGTGGACAAGTGGGCCTTGAATAGTATCAGCTTAACATATGGTCCTTTAGTAAGACGTTACTATATTTTTTCCCCCTTTCTTAATCCATTTGAGGAAGTCGTAACAGTTTTTCTGGGGTTTTGGCAATTGATCTGGGATTTGGATAGCTCTGTATTTGCATATTTCCAGGTGAGTGAGTTAAATAAGCCTTAATGACAAAGTGTGATCAAAGAATACAGCTTTTAAATAGATTTAAATGTGTTTATGCTCTTGAATTAGACAAAGAACTTGACATCACTGGAAATGTAAGATGCAGTCCTTCAGTAGAAACAGTGAAACAGTCCTCTGAAAGTTTGAAGGACTGAAATATAGGAAAATAATCAATAGAGAAGACAAAGTTGCACCAGAGCATTCAGCCTAAAATGTATTCAACAACTTCAGCTTTCTGTAGTTTAGCTGCAAATCAAGTTTACTAGGGAGCTCTGGAGAGTCCAGATTTTGAAGGACTGACCTTCTCGTATTAAGTCACATATTTATACTCATGTAAATTCAGGCTGGAAAGAAAACATATGCATGGATTGGTGAAATCCACTGTTCAAGTTTACTGCTGAACAAGAGTGAAGAGCTGATGCACACACAAGCACTCTGGGATTTTGTGCTGCTTGAAATACACAAATGAACTTTTGATAGTATTTGAGAAATTTTTCAGGATGAAGTGTGTGTGTCAGGCTTGGGGAGGTGACTGAGGGGCAGATTTTTCGTTAAGATTTCCCTTCACTGCTCTTCGGTGTCAGGCTTGGGGAGGTGACTGAGGGGCAGATTTTCATTAAGATTTCCCTTCATTGCTCTTCTGACATTGCAGATCTATACAGAAATGTGATCATTCCATTTTTCTGAACTGAGTGAAGGATAGAATAAGAATGGGATGAGATAGGGTGTAAGAATATCAGATATGTAATATATGTTGCCACACTCCTCCTGTCCATTACTGACAGAATGGGGAGGTGACTGAGGGGCAGATTTTCATTAAGATTTCCCTTCATTGCTCTTCTGACATTGCAGATCTATACAGAAATGTGATCATTCCATTTTTCTGAACTGAGTGAAGGATAGAATAAGAATGGGATGAGATAGGGTGTAAGAATATCAGATATGTAATATATGTTGCCACACTCCTCCTGTCCATTACTGACAGAAACTTGTCTTCGTGCAGATGTATGGAAGGAAATGTGAAAGATTTTAATTGCTGCAGCTAACAAAATATACATTATTTCAATTGCTTTCAATTAATTACTCTCCCAGATGAAAAGTGCTAAGTGGCATAAATTTTAGAGGCAGTGTATAATGTCAGCATCAGAATCTCATCGGAGCAGGGCATCAATCTTCAGTATTTCAACACAGCCATCTGTCCTCCTGCCTTTCATCTCACATATTGCTTTTCTCTTACATTTTCTTTTCCTATGGCAGACACAAAGTAGATTTCATTTCTTGTTTAGAAGTACTCAGTTTATCCTCTCCAAATATTTTTTAAATCCATTAAAAAAATCATCAATCAATTTTGTACCAGCTTCACTGGAAATCTGAATTGAACACTTCCTTTGCTTTCAAGATAATATTAATTTGAGACACTGATTGGTTTCTGGTCTGTAAGTCAGTGTAAAAATACAAAATTCTTACTGAAACCTACCTCTTTGCTGAATTGTAAGAGTCCATTCTATTCTTCTTTTATAATTGCATCATTGGTTATAAGGTGGCTCCTAAGAAAAAGAAGCCTTGCTGACAGAAAATAAATGGCTTCACTTTAAATTAACTTTGGGCAATTATTAGAGGCCCATGACAAAAAGTGGTGGGTCCTTTTCCCTTTCTTCCCTTTCAATATGAGAAAATTTACAAAACATTTCTGTTCAAAATTCCATCAATACATTCAAACACACACAGATAGCACTGATCTATCTGAACCTCTCCCACAGTTTTCAACTTAAGCCACTTTTTTTCACTTTTCCTCAGAAAAGTTACTGTTCAGCAGAAAATAAGATGGCCTACAGCTAGCAACCTCAAAAAAAGTCATAGACTGTAGTGCTGGAAACCATGTTCAGATCCTAACAACGATGTCAAAGGAAGAGTCTCCAAGAACACACTTGGAGACCTTCTCTTGCAACAACAGTGGGAAGTTACTCCAGTCTCTACCCTTCAGTGTAATCTCCTCCATTTTTACCTCAGAAGTAAGACAAATGTTATAAATTCTGCCTCTACTGCAAGATGTATGTAAATACACTTATTTTAGCCTTTGTGTTCCTGTAGGAAGTCAAATATCCTACACAGGTACCAGCAATGATGTAGACAGGCAGAATGTAAGACCCATGAAAAAGTTTGACCTCACTTTCCAAGGAGTATCACAACTGCTAGTTTCTTCATTTTTTCTTACTGGCCTTCAATAAGAACCTCAAGGAGTATCACAACTGCTAGTTTCTTTCATTTTTTCTTACTGGCCTTCAACAAGAACTAACTTTTTGAATGTGTATCATAAATTATCCTTCTGTGTCCTGACATGTAGCTCCTGCATCCTGGTCATGTAGGATCACAAGTGCTTTTCTCTCAACATCTTTGCTTAAAATAGTGAACACAAGGATGCTTCAGTCCCATGAAAAAAATACTAGTCCTGTTTTCCTGCTTTCCACTGAAAGGAAGCAAGAGTTACAACTCTCCAGCTGCAGCTCAGAGGATTTCCTCAAAGTGTTCTAATTCCAGAGAAAGAAACATATTTTTTCCTCCTAAAACCAGATGACAAAACTAAGGAATTGGTTAAAATATCCAGCTTGCTTTCTTATGGTTTGGTTTGAGTTTGGTGGGGGTTTTGTTGTGATTTTTTTTATTTGTTTGGCTTTTTTTTATTGGATTGGAGGTAGGGGTTTATTGGAGGTAGGGGTTTTTCTATCTTCTTATTAGTCTTCACAGAGTACAAAGGTGAAGAATGCATTAGGCATTTCCTGAGCTGCTTCAGTAGCTGAAGGAGCTTTGTATCTCCCAGTATTAATCAAGTTACTTTTGGTTTTATCTGTTAAAGATGTACTATTTCTACAGCTTTTGGGAGGTTGCACAAGGGTAGGGGTTTATTGGAGGTAGGGGTTTTTCTATCTTCTTATTAGTCTTCACAGAGTACAAAGGTGAAGAATGCATTAGGCATTTCCTGAGCTGCTTCAGTAGCTGAAGGAGCTTTGTATCTCCCAGTATTAATCAAGTTACTTTTGGTTTTATCTGTTAAAGATGTACTATTTCTACAGCTTTTGGGAGGTTGCACAAGGCAGTGAATTGATACCTTGTCAGCACTTTCTAGGACTGTCAACCACTTACATACTCATATACACATGCAGAAGTTGAAATTAAACAGACTCTCACTAGGAAGGGAAAATCTCACCTCAGACATGACAAGAAACCACAGAAAGCTGTAATATTTGGAGATGACATTTGAGTCTGTTGTTTTATTTCTGGAAAAACAGTTCATGTTTATGTTATGTGGCTTCGTATCACTACAACTGATACACATCTATTCCCTAATTCATCATCTGGAAAGGTCAATTAAAAAGAATAGCACAAAGTGGTAGATTTAGTTTCTATCAGCAATGTAGCAAGCAAGTAGTAACTAATCAGAAGTACATCTTAAAATGAAATTAGAAATTAATCTAGTAGATTAAATCTTAATAGATTAAAACTCAGCTCGTCCTTATATGCTGCCATGTGATACTGTTTCTACTTACTTTTTCCTGCTAGTTTTCCCTTTTCATTCGAGACCCCTTGGTCAAACTCCTTTCTCATTTATACCAGTGTAAATCTGAAATAAATCCTTTACATTTAATTGAATTATTCTTGATTTACTTTAGTGAGCCTGAGAACAGAATATGACCTTTTTCTTTAGCAGTAGCCAAACCATCCTTCTTAATTTTGAAACCACACTGAATGAAGCTTAGGCAGAAAAGAGTCTCCAAAGTTTGAGTAGTTTTCTTATTAGGAAAAGATATACATTAAAGAAGATAGTGTTCTGCCTTCCTGCTTTGTAGGAAGGTGCTGCATTGAAAGGCCTGGGATTTTAAATTACCTGCCAAACAGAATTTAACTCTGAATGCTTCAAAAGTAATCTGATCCTGCAAAAGGAGGAAAAGGAACTGGTTGCTTCATATATTGTATCTTCTCAACAATGATCCCTGAGGAAGACTTTGTGCTGTACTGCAGACAGCTGTGTGCTTTGCTGGTGACAAGATTCAGTGGCAGCCCAAGATTTCTTTAGTGACTTCTGCCCAACAGTGCCATGAGTCCCAGCAAAGCTTCATGGCTATGGTTACCAACACTGCTTCTCAGCAGCATGCAAGACCATTAGTGACTGAAAAGCTATCAAAATGGAGTGTGATGTGGACAGACAATCAAATGCATTGTTTATTTTCTGTAGAAAGATCATAAAGTAAAATTGTTTAGATTTTTGAACTGTTGGTGAAAATACAGGCTGTAACTTCATTGTGTCTCCTCCCGTTTTCCCACAATGTTTCTGACAGGCTGTAACTTCATTGTGTCTCCTCTTGTTTTCCCACAATGTTTCTATATAGGTTGTTTCTAGCCCTAGTTCCAAGCAGATTGTAACTGTTGTCAGTAAAAAAAAAATAAATATGTCTCAGCATATTTGGCAGATAAAATTTTCAATAGGAATAGTCATTTTTAGGTGAGCTTTTTCTGTTCAATGACTCTATGTAGGAGTTTCCCTATTATCCTGAAAGCTATTCACTTTGACATAATCTCAGAGTGGACACCCAAAGTCTGAGCCTTCCCTTAAAGAATATACAGATTGTTTAAAGCAGTCTTCATTCATAAAGGCATCATAATAATACAGGAATTGGTTTGTCTGTCCTAGAAAAGAACTTTTTCTCTGTTTATTAGCTGTTTTTAAAGTAGGCACCAAGGATCCTCATGAAAAGTGGTTAGTACTTCTTTAGGCACTTGTACACAAAGTTTTTAAGAGTTTGAATGAAAAGGTTGCTTCTCTTTGTACCATCAAAGTAAACTATTCAAGTTGAAATTTTGGCACTTGAAATAGAAAGTCATTATTTTGATGGTCCTGCGTAAGTATGCCAGAATTTTGTCTTAAATAATTTTTTAGGTAGTTTCTGTCAACTCTGCTACACATTCTCCCATGGCATAGAGTATGTTAGCAAATTCCTTTGCAGAACTAGGAAGGAAGAGCATTGGGCAGATCCTTTAGGGGGTGGTACATCCTCTAGGGGATGGTGGATCAGCAGGTCTTTATGTGACAAACCCACTGATCAGCTGTTTTAGTCAGGAGCTATTTCAGCCTCTTCATTGCTAAGACTAGTGGTAATTATTTAAGTCTTTGAGAACAGACATCAACCACAAATTTAGAAAGAGGGAT
>NW_008655423.1:179581-181222 GCF_000695815.1 Acanthisitta chloris | reverse complement strand
ACCGTGCTTTTCTATTTCTATAACAACTACAGGCTGTTGGTTTTGGTGTGAGAGATCAAATTTGCAGAGCATTGTTAAAGTTTTTTCTTAATAATTTATTCCCCTACCCTTTGTATTCTGAAAGTGTGTTCTGTTGTTGCTGTTGCAGCGACGTCCAAGCAGATGGCCAGCAATGAAATTCAGAAGAGGATCTGGACATCCTGCCTATGCTGAAGTGGAACCAGTTGGAGAAAAAGAAGGGTTCATTGTATCAGAGCAATGCTAAAATTTCTGGGACAGAACACCAGTACTGGCCTACCGGTGTAAGACATTTATTTTGCCTCTCTTTAAAGAAAAGGAGCCCTAAGCTGCTGTAGCCTGATAGAAAGAAGATTCTGGATAAGCTTTGTCCAAGAAGAAAAACTATCTAAGATACCAGATTACTGCTGCACGGTAGTTTTTGTTAGTGGACTGGGACACAATGGTTCATACAGAACACTTGTCAGTGGACACCTGCGGTATCAGAAATATGGCACAAGTGCCATGTTATTTGCTTTAGGTATGGGGATGCACAGTAATCAGAAATATAATAAAGCTTTGGTGCACAAGGGTATTGCCCTTTGGTTCAAGTGTTCTTCTCTGGTATCTCAAAGACTGAGTGACATATCTGTACCCTTCCAGTGCAAAGGTCACTGGTCAGTGTCCACAAGTGATTGAGAAAAGTATCTCAATGCAGGTAAAGAAGAAAAAAGGAATTTTTCAATATTTATATTAGTGGATGTGAAATGCACTCACTTTTCAATTCCAAATTAACCTACCCACCTAACTGAGGGAGTCACAATGTACATGATTTCCAGGAGTAGTACAATGTTTCTTGTACACTGTTGATTACTAGGCCTTCTAAACAGCTCATGATATACAAATTGGCAAGAAATGAAGACAACAGAGAATTTTCACAATGGTGAAATGATTTCATGGGAGTTCACAATGAAGTTTGGCTGATTTTCTGTTTCAGTGTTCACTAAAAAATGAACTATCAAGTTTGTTTCAAGGAATATCTTTCATTTCTGAGCAGTAGGCTGAAGTAAAGGCAGTGGATCCTTTTATCCTGCCAGAGAGCTTATGGACCATTTCTTAGGCAATGTGACATGAAAAAGTAAGATTTAAAATAAATGGGTTTCTATCCTTTGCCATTTCATTGTGAGTCCTTACTGAGAAGCACCACAGATTCAATGCACCCCTTCCAGAGAGTCAGATACAAGTGTTATTGAACCCTGCTGAGTCATACAGTGGTTTTGTTTAATGCACATAGTAGTTGCATAAATATATATATAAATATATTTTTTTTTATAGCTAACACAAGGCGGGTTCTTGTGACTGTTAAGACTGCATTTTTGTCATCCAGACAAAGGAAATGGATTGCATTACTGCATATTTCCACTTCCAGAGAGTCAGATACAAGTGTTATTGAACCCTGCTGAGTCATACAGTGGTTTTGTTTAATGCACATAGTAGTTGCATAAATATATATATAAATATATTTTTTTTTATAGCTAACACAAGGCGGGTTCTTGTGACTGTTAAGACTGCATTTTTGTCATCCAGACAAAGGAAATGGATTGCATTACTGCATATTTCCACTGAGTTGTAAACCTTAATATT
>NW_008655423.1:157255-179470 GCF_000695815.1 Acanthisitta chloris | reverse complement strand
GGAAAGACAAGACTATAAATTCACACCATCAAAACCAGTTGCTCCTTTCATGGAAGGGGTTAATATACACCAAGACCCAAAGCTTCCATGAGGAGTGGGAACCTAAATACTTTGATGATCTGGGCCTCAGCTATTTAAGTATAAAATCAGGTATTGTATGTACATTTCATGGCAGTCATTGACTATCAGATTTTTTACATACTGTGCAAGGCACTCGAATGATTTTGAAGTGAGGTATACAACGTTTGTGGGTTTGGATCTCAAGCAGTTAAAAAAAGTTGTAGATACCACCTTAATAGTACAGTTATTTACATTTCTTGTTCATGCTTGTATGGCCTAAATTGGATTACCTAATGCTGTTTAAAAAAAAAAGCAAAAAAAAAACAAACATGATTTTTACTTGTTATTTTGTTCAGTAAATACTGCAATACTGTATTTTCTGTATTCTTTTATTTTGGGTAGCACACTTTTATTTTCATCTGGTTTAAATCGTTTAGCATGAGACTGAAACTGTTCAAAACATAACTGGTATTAATCTGAAGGTACTAACAAACACATTGTCTTGAAGCCTGGTGAAAAACCTGTGGCAAGTATTCATTTCAATTTGTGTGGGTCTGCTGAGCCCTATTTTTAAGAGACTGGGGTTAAATTGCAGGCTGTTAATTCCAATAGCAATAATGGAATGTATGCACATATATATATATGGTGACACTCATTTTTATTAAATAAAAAGGTATCAGTGCACATCATTTAGGCATGTATTTGGTGTGCAATAATTATCGTTAGTTTTTCTAGGAATCTTGGAAGTCATCAGCTAAGGTTCACTGGCCACACAAAGCAACTGGAGAGCTTCTGGAATCCTGTTTGAAATAGTCTTTATTTCAGAGCACCTCTTGGCAAATTATACTAAGAAATTTAGAAAAGCCTACATGGTACTGCAATAAGTTCAAGGGATATTTCATATAAGTCAAAGATATTTTAATTAGTATGAGTTTACAGATCTGCACTTTGATTCAATCACATTTTTGTCCATGTATGTAATAATACATATCATGTAATACATGACAGAACATTTGCAACATGATTAGACAAATATGAGAACAATCTTAAAATCTGCAATTTTGATTACTTTTGTTTTAAGGCCCTCTTGCACAGCTGAAAGATGTTTATTACTATCTGCAAATTAACTTACTTGCCATACTACTTCATAAAATAATAGCAATTATTTTTTTCACTCTTGGTCCACCTCACATCATTTGGTGGCACATTTCACTGGTCTATGAGGAGCATCATAGTATACTTTAGATTTTTGCCATGATGTTGTATGCTATGGATTCTAACAAGAGGAGTTGCTGGGTTTATTTAATAAGACCAATAGGCATATGCTTATGTCTGATAAGAACTGCTATCTGAAGAGAAAAACCTCCTGCATACTAATGGATGTATAGTGTCTCATTGATGTCTGCTTTGATATATTCTGTGCTATGTTCTATTTATCCCAGTAGGCAAAAGTTAATTAAGTAATCTGTTGCTGTTTTGTAATTCCATCTGGTTTTCTAATTTTTTAATAATTAAAATTGCCCCATTAAAAATTATGCAAACATAAATCTATAGGTGTGATAAAATATTGAAATTAATTGAGAATCCTATTCTTATATTTTTATAAATCACCAGGTTAATCGATCCAGACCAAAAAGTGTCAGGTAACCCTCTCTTAAAAATCCAGCTGAAATATTATTCAACAATTCATTAAAAAAATCTCCATCCAAGTCTCTGAAACAATGGCTTCACTAGAATTCCCACTGGTCCTTGATTTGAAACTGACTTGGAATATTTCATTTGTTTAAATTCTTCTTTACAGAGTCATTTATTCTAACAGTTATTTGAACTTTTAAACTTTCCTGTAAATTTATGTCACTAATGCTTGTAATTATTGCAAGGCCTCCCAAAATTATAGTTTCTTACTATTTTCCTTTTTTGTGTCAAACATTCCGTGATGCCTAACGCTGTCAGTGCTATGCTTCAGCTCATACAGTTCACAGAGAAAAAGGAAAATTTTAATTACAAGCACATAACAAGTAGCTTTTAAATCTCGTTAAGGTGAAACACTAAATCAGATATATGTATCACTTGCAGAAATTGCTGAAAAAATACCCTTATGTTTGCAAAATTGTATTCAGACATCAAGAAATTCTGGAACTGCTGAAGAAGTAGAATTGTAATCTCAGTCCCATGTCATACATATAACGACACGAGCTTATTTCATTGCCTGCTGTGTTTCTCAGTGCATCCTATGACATATTGGAGAAAGAGAGTACAGATTGCTTGAAAGAAGTAGCTATTCCATATTTTTGTCCTCCTTGGTCAAATTTTGTTGTGCTTTGTTACACTCCATCCAAACCCTGCTCAGAAAATTTCTTTTTTTCATAGGTTTTTCTTCCTTACCGATCAATGTTGTACTTGAGGAGTGCATACCCTTTGATTTATTTGTGTTCTGAGCATTCCTGGGAAGGAAGTCACTTTTCCAGAGATCACCACTGTGAAACCATTCTTTCTTTGCTTCTAATTGTTTTCCACATTCTCAACAGCTTCTGCTGCAAATGACATAGATGTCTTCTAAGTAACAACCTCCTTCAACGCATCATGATAATTTAGCTTCATGTCAAGTTCACTTTTACGAATAATGTGTGTGCTGGAATTCTGGGGGAAAAGACAATGCATCGCTGTATTTTGAAAAACTGTGGAAACCAAATTAAATTTTCACAAGCTGAACAGAGTATTTGACGTTTCAAACTTCACCATTTTTCCTTGGTCAACACAATTCAGACCATGAAACTCACTACATAAGTATCTGAGACAGCTGAGTGGTCAAACCACTCCTTTGCCACTCAAATGTGGAAGCAATGGAAGAAGAAGTGGTGAGCTAATTTGTCAGTGAGCAGGGAAGAGATGTTCTTTACAGAAAAGTAAGAAGGTTTCCAAAGAAAACATGAGAATATTTCTATATTCTATTAGACAGACTTTTAGATAAGCAAAAGAAACTGTAAATTGTAGCATCCATCATTTTATTTGGACAGAATCTCTGACCAATATTCTGCAAGTAGTTGTCAGGAGCTGCTAGTTTTTCACTAAGTAGGTGAGTGACTAGAGCATGGAGAGTGTACTGTTGTTTCATGTTTCAGCTCACAGACCATCAAAGGGAAATTTCATTTTGAGTGCATGCAGGGGCTAAAGCAATGGCTGTGTTACTGTTTTCTGACACCTGCAATGAAGCTTTGTATAAAGACAAGATTTGTCATTCACCTAGGAGATATCTCAGCTGCACAAAATCATAGTGCCTACAACCATAGTATTAGTCATTAGGAGAAGTACTGGAATTGAGCACAAATTCACCTCAGCTGAACATTTTTGCTCTCAGGGAATTTATTGCTTCCAGCAAGGAGAAAGAGTAGCAGCAAGCATTGTTGTCCAGAGTGAGATCACTGGAATCCTTATACATGTGTCAGGCTTCATGCAGAGAAGTACTTGAAGCCTACAAACCTCCAGAATGAAATGTTGCTGAGAGGCAATGCAGCATTAACCCTAATTCTCATGTTTTAGGCAGAGATTTCTGGAACTGTTACCTGCTACTACTTTTCTTCATGGATGTATAGGTAAGTTGGGTATGAGTGTTGGGTTTTCTTGAGAGGGAGGAGAAGAAGAAGGGGAAAATGCAGAATGGAAGGGATGTCAATATTCCCAGATGCTCTAGAGATACAGCAAAAAACTTTACGTATAGCTTTGAAAGCATCATTCCTGTGTGCTGGTGGTACTGAGTGAGAACATGTACTGTCTTCCTTCATGTCCAGCTCCATCACTCGAAAATCAGACATGCCATCAGAAGCACTACATTCTGTCTAAATCTACAGGAGTCTATATTTCAGCTCAGGGATGGTTCCTGTCGCTCCTTAGGGTAAAAAAGCTTGAACCACAGGCAGCATTTTGTGTGCCAGGAGTATTTTATCAGAAGTCAAATATGACTAAGCAGGATGCAGCTTGCACAGAACTGAAAGGAACAAATGAGTTTAATTTTATCCAGCACAGCCTGGAGCACTGATAAAATATGCAAGTCTGAGGGCTATTTGGACATGATTTAGCAATACCATAAATCTAAAGCTGTCCTTTAACTATTAGTTTATTGTCAAATCTTAGGAAATTTTCTTGACTGTTTAATTTTTTATGGAGAAGAAAACATTTGAGGATGGCAAGTAGAATAAAGTATCTTCCTGACAGGAAGAAAGTCTCATCTCCTTGCACAGTTCTTTCCCAGCCTGAAGAGTTCCTCCCCATGCACAGCTCATTTTAGCAAGTCTTGTGGTGACTCCACATCCTCCCCATGCACAGCTCATTTTAGCAGGTCTTTTGGTGACTCCACGGTCTTTCTCAGGGCATTTCATGCTTTTCAATGCAATTCTCTCTCTCTTGCAAGATTTTTCAATACTCTTGAACTCAATTTCAGTTTCAATTCTGTTGCCTCAATTTTTTTATTCTTTGGTTCTTCTCCACCTCTGACCTGACTATATTCATATTACTTTGCTTTCATGCACTCCTCTAAGCCCTGAATTATGTGTCAACCTGCTTGATTTCATTGTCACTCAAAATAAGTCTCAGCCTGAAAAAAGTTCCACTTGATTTTTCCTCTATATGTGGGTCCTAGTTAGAACTATCTGAAGGTAGATTTTCCTGTTATTGATAGAATTCTGTCCATAGGAGTTAGCAAGCTAAATGCTGACTCTCTAGGAAACTTTTTTGTTTAGACTGTGTGGTCAAACTACTATCTCTTCAGTGGAAAACTCCTCTAGGAAACTTTTTTGTTTAGACTGTTTGGTCAAACTGCTATCTCTTCAGTGGAAAACTTGTCTCAGATAATTTTTTTAAAGCAGCAAAAGGATTTTCAAAACAGATCTCAAGACATTACTCTTAGCTACATCCATTTAACTAAGCAGCTAATTTTACCTAATTAATTAATATAGATGCTTGTTGCCTTTATGGTTGCTCTGGGAAGGTAGGGTTTACTATTAATTAAACTCTTCCCATGCAGTTTGTATTGCTTCCTTTGACATAGCTCTCATTTGAAAAACAAAAGGCTATTTTATTAGTTGCTAATGTTAGCTTGAAAGAAATTTAGTTTATTGACTGCTTGGGTAGCACAGTGTTTCCTCAGACAACTAGAAGCTGTTACTAAGAAATATCACTTGTGTCTGTCTAGCTTTGTTTGGACTGCTGGTTTTATTACTAGATTTATTTTTTTTTCAGTTTCAGTAAGAGTTGTTAAATTTTATTTTGGGAGGTAGTAAAAGATTGTGTCATCTGATTGTTGCGTTTGACTACACATCAGCACTGGTGTCCTTTATCTTAGCTTTTCACCTCAAAACTTCCCAGTTCTGCCTTGCCTACAAGGACGTCAGGATCACATCACAATTACACACTCTTGTTTTAGTGACAAGATGAAGCTCTCCAAAAGAAAATGGGGTGCCTTTCATAAAGCTGTGGGTATTTTCACAATGGCCTGTTTCCAGGATGAATACTCTTCCTAGAGAGATGAGTCTAGCTTACAAAGGTCTAGGTTACAAGCAGAGTATGACTGAAAATTGCTAACTCTTTGAAACATAAACTATGCACAGCTGTGCTCTCACTGGGTGAAGTTACCTCCAGTGCTCACTGACCCACAGACTGGGTCTCCAACGTGGGCTGTGGGCCAGGATGAGGTCAAGGCAGCAAATGATTGAGGAGCTGCAGGTGCCATTTCTGCTTGGAGAGAAAAGAGACAGACTTGCATGCTCCAGAAGGAGAGGGTGACCTCGTGCCATCCTCTGCCTTGTCAGTGCTGAGCATGAGCAAAGTGTCTCCTCAGCAGCCCCACAAGGGAGTTGCAGCAGAGTGAGGACTCCTCTGCTCTGTTTGGGACAGCCTCTTGCAGCCACACACACACCCCTGTACCCATCACACTCAGCCACTCCTCCCATTTGCTGTCAGCCATGCACTTTGGGTCTCAAATGTTTACTCAGAGCAAGAGCACTCTTGCCAGAAAAGATTTTGCAAGTCATTTTTCTCTGTATCTCTGCAGCACCACTGTGCATCCTGAAGTGAGGACCCGAGGGATCTCCTCCTGGTATTCTGTCCTCCTCTCCTGAAGTGCAGGTGAGCATGTCAGTGAGAGGTGACAAGTGCTCAGGGGTTGTCTTGGCCTACAGATTTCTGCCTAGAGGGAGCCAGACATGACAAGGAGCCTGTGGAGAGATGACAATCTCTTCAATAAGAACAGACATCTGAAAATCTAGCTAAGTATGTACATTTTCCTGAAATTTTTCCTGAAGTGAGTTTGATATATAAAGATGGTTGACACAGATGAAGAGCATTGGCTGAGTTATCCTACACAGCAGTGTCCTTAAGGGATAGAGCAATGAGGAGCACATAACATATGTTTAACACTTGCCAAGAGCAATGTTCACAGTAGAGAGCTCAGCAACCATCTCCACCTGTGTTCAGTGGCAGCAGAGCTCTGACCCCTCTTGGGGACTAAGCTTAGCCATTCAGCACGAGGTGATAGATGCAGTGCTCAGCTGGGGAGGCATTTGAAGGCTCATTACCCAGGAGAACACCCCAACTAGTAGTATACACATCAAGATCTCTCAGCCCCTTTCTCAGAAGCTGTTCCTGATCTTGGTGCAGAAAAGATGCAACATTCTCTGGCCCCAAAGGACCAAGTGACCATTGGAGGGGATTAGTCAGTGCCCAACTAAAAGGTCTGTGCCAAGGGCTGAGGATGTTCTGAGTCCTGGATTCTGGTCTAGAGGTGTCATTTGAACTTGTAGGAATAGCAAACTGTTTCAGATTGTGTTTTTGCCTCAAATATACACTTAAATCAGGGATGCTGGGAGCCCACAATCAGTAAGTGCTGTATTTTCAGACATATGCTGCTATTATGCTCAATAAAACACTTTTGCCCTTTCTTGTTATATCATTTTTCATTAGCCTCATCCTAAGAAATCCAGCCCACCAGTATATAGATTTAGGTATGCATTTGCTTGGGAACAATTTCTTGGAGCTGATGTGGAAAAGCTCTGCAGCACTGCACACTGTTCCTGACTTGCTGAGTGTCCTAGGAGTGAGGACTGTGAAAGCATCACTGCAGTGTGCTGAGGTAGCTGCAATGAGTATCACTAGGAATAAGGAATGCACAGACACATACACACAATGAAAATTGAAACTTTTCTCTCTACTGAAGAACATGAAATCCTGAGCAAGACAGTAATGAAATCAGATGAAGCCTTCACTGCAGAAGTGATGAAGTGCTGTGTGGAAGCTAGTCTAGCTGTCGTCTATTCTAATGGTTTAGCACAGTCACCTTGTACTTTGGGAACTAAATGATGTATGGAGCTTTGATTTGTCTGGTCTACGTCTTCTCTCCAGCCACTGACTATTGCAGATTGAAAATCTGTCAGCTTTTCCACTTCTAAGACAATGTATACACAAACCCAAGGTTTACAGACACAGTTGTTTTAGTAAAAGTTCTGTCAGTCATCTCTATATTAAATAAGCAATGATGCTTTGGTTTTGAGAGAAGTTCTGAGCCCTGTGAGTTGTTTTAGTAAAAGTTCTGTCAGTCGTCTCTGTATTAAATAAGCAATGGTGCTTTGGTTTTGAGAGAAATTCTGAGCCCTGTTTTTTTGCTCTTTCTTTCTCCCTGCAGTGGATATTAATAGTTGTACAGCACGTAGAGAGCTCAGCTGAAGTACTGCAAATGAATGTCAATTGCTACATGTGGTAATGGGAACAGGTTGCCCAGGGAGGCTGTGGCTGCCCCAACCCTGGCAGTGTTCAATCCAGGCTGGATGAGCCTTGAGCAACCTGATCTAGTGAGGAGGTGTCCCTGCCCATGGCAGGAGGTTGGGACTAGATGATCTGTAAGGTCCATTCCAACCCTTAAATTCTATGATTCTATAATTCCATGATGACAGTACATTGGAATATGGAACCATTAAGAGTCATCAGTTACTAAAATGCCCAAAATTAGGGTGCTTAAGGTGACTGGCACCTCCTAGGGAGGCAAAGTGATGCACACTTGCAGAGGAAGAGGAGAGGTTAATGGTACATCCAGTCACTGTACTGAAACTTGTGAATACCCAAACCAGCTTAGTCACTGTGCTGCTTTCTTCCACAGACACATCAGCTATGGTACCCTGCAGGATGGCTGCTCCTCTGCCCCTACACAGCAGCCAGTCTTGTTGAAGTCAACCACTTTCAATAAAGGCACCAATCAAACTGCAACAAAAATAAAATCTCAGCAAATTCTATGCAGCAACACCTGAAAGGAGAGATTTATGAAAAAATATTTAACACAGTGACTAGCCAAAGGGCTGTGGAGGGTGTGCTGGTAGATTTGAAATGAGAATTATTGAATGACATTAACATGGCTTTCTTGAAAATAAAGAGCAGATTAAGCATTTGTATCAGAGTAGTATTACAGCCTAAGTGAAACTAATGCCATGAAACACTGCTCATAAATATAAGTGCTGCTTTAGCTGTTGCTCTTTTCTTTTTCTTTTAAGGGGTTATGTAATGCAATACACAACTTTACTCAGGATGATAATTTTTGTCATGCTCATGTATGACTTTGGCAGAGACACAATCCCTTACAGGAAAACACTGCCAGCAACTAACAAAGATCCCTCCATTGAAACACATATAATTGCTTTAAAAGGGAAAACAAATTCAGCTACACAGGGAATTTTCTGTTCTGATGACCACCCACACAGACATCGATGAGGGAAGAGGTGGCTGTGGAAATGAGCACGTCGTCACAATGACTGCCAAGCTGGTGAACTGCTGACAGAAGCTTGACTGGAGCAGCAGCTTCCTGCTGGTCATTGTTGCAGGCAAAGGCAAGAAGCTGGGCTTCAGGAGGAGGGGACACCAGTTCACCCACCAGATGCCATTAGCTGTGGCTGCTCTTGTGGCTACAGACACACAAGCCCAAAAGGCATAAAATGAGCTCTTCCCACACAACCATCATTTCCAGTGGTGGTGCTAGTGGTGGTTTTTTTTCTGATGGAAATGAAGCACTCCCCACTTCATCACTGGCCTCAGAAAACCAATGATAAATGACCATGGAAACTCCAGCTCCTGTTCATAACAGTCAGGATTGACCTTGGCAAGATTGGGATCCCTAGTGTGCTTCTTGCATCAATCTTACTGTCACAGCAGTGGAAAAAGAGACCAATGGGAAGTAGAGGAACCATACATAAAGAAAGCACAAAACCCCACAGCTTTTATGATAGAAAGAGTTGGAGGTGAATTTACCACCTATTTATACTTTGTTTTGTCTTTTTTCAATACTAACTAGCACAGAAATGTTCAATTTGATAAAATTTCCAGTGTGAACATGTGCATACCCTTAGACTGCTTAGTAGGGCTGAGTGGATGATAACACATGGCAAGACAAAATTATAAGTTTTTCTTGTACCTGAAGTACTTTAAAAACTCCAGAAAAAAAATATAAAATGCATACATACAAGAAACCATGATAATTTATTTTTAAATCCATGTTCTTATGTGACCTCCTAAAATTAAGTCAGCACAGCCTCAGCCTGGTAATGTCACAGGTACAGGTAATGTCATCATGCACTCAGCTAGTTCATGTCTATCTGAATTGAAACATGGGCAAACAAAGTGTCTGTCTGCTCACCTGTTACTATGGAGCAGCTGGAACCAAGTCCTTTACAGCTATAACTTTTCTACTGCAAAGCCTGAGATTTCCAGTGCTCAAGTTTTGTGTTTTTATGGAGACAGCACTACAAACTGCAAAATACAGCTTTATTTCTGGACTGCTAACAAGAGCTCCCAGGCTTTAGAAGCATTTTACAGGAGGTGAGCACGTTAAAGTGGGAATATGGGCAGGTAAAATGCACACAAGAGAAATATGGGTGGAAACATCAGGAGATAGCAGTATCTGGTTCACTATCAGGCTCAAAAATCCAAGTGCAATTTGAACAACAGCAAAACTGAGCATTCTCCATTTCCATGCTTGCAGATATGCCAGGAAGTAATGAGATGTCCTGAAGTACTGGCTACAAACAGAGCCAGTCTTTCAAGACCAGTTGCCAATGCATTTTATTGTTAATAACTCATGCAACTCTGTTTCCAAACATTGTAATCCAAGGACTAGTCTTTCAGCTTAACACAAAAACAAAAAAAACAAAAAAACAAACAAAAAAAAAATAGAAAAATAGAAAAAAGAAAGCTAGTATTTCCATATAAGATTTCCCTAGTTTTGAGCAGCAGAAAGTCACTTTATTTCCACCACTCCCAAATGAAATTCAAAGCTCAACATTGCCAATTTAATTTTGTCAAAAACGATAATTGAGTCCAAGATGGGCTAGCTAATACTTCATTGGGGATCCATATTGCAGCACTGGGTATTGCAGAAGTTGTTTCCAAACCATGGGCAATAATCAGAGTACAAAAAATAAATGGGGAGAGATGGACTTCTAATGCTCCAGGACTGCTGCACTGATGGCAAATGGGAATTAAAAAAGTAATCCTCTTTCTCATTTCAATGGAATTGGAAGTGAGATAATGCATCTGGGCTGTAGATTAGTAAGAAAGAGGGCAAAGAAAATGCTGGATTCATTTAGTGACTTACAGATAGCTAAATAAATTTCTAAATTAGTTAGTTTACCATAAAATGGAATCCTTCACTTTAGTGAAATGGAACACAAGGGAAGAAATTTGTCTAGGAGGCATTCAGTATAAGCTCTTGAACTCAGTAAAAGATTCTGGGGGGAAAAAAAAAAGTAGTTGAAACTATCTTCTAAGCCTACTAATTTAAAATACATTAATAAAAATTACACCTACTTTCTTCCCCAAAAGGTACAGAGCATACCATGCCAGCTTCATATCCATAACAGGCTCACACCACTTATGAATGTGACTATGGGTTATGTTGCCAGCTTAAATGAGATGTGCTGGTTCACACAGCTGAGGCTCTGAACCATTATCTTGACAAGAAAAAAATAAAATTCTCAGTAGAGGTTATAATCCTGAGCTAATACAGAGTCATAATACAAAGTGTCTGGTAACAGTGTGAGTATCCATATATTTTGTATGGCAATTCCAAACATAATTATTTTGGTTTATTGGATATGCACCTAATTGTATTTTTGATCAAGGATTATGCTGGAAAAATCATTGCTGGGCCTTGAAGGTCTGTGTGGCTGTTTTCCCTGCTATACATCAGCTCCAGTATTGCAGGTCACCTAAGGCTAAATGCTGATGTCAGAGGTCTGAGCAGGAACGTTGGTTTTGTCTTCTGCCTTGAGTAATACCTGTGCATTTTGATTGCCCTTGGTGGATTTGCTCACATCTAGCACTTGTCCAGGAGCTGGGCTGCAGGAAACAATCTGCTGATGAGGTATGAGCAGGGTTACAGTCCAGCTTGCTCACTTTTACTGCCCTGACAAATTGTGGTGCCTTGAGCAAAGTGATTATTGCAAACTCATCCTACTTAACCATATATATTATTACATAGATGAATTAAACATGGAACCAAATCTATCAAATAAGAAGGGGTCATTTTTATATAAGACCTTATTATGACCCAGCCTTTCTTAAAACAATAAAAGTCACAGGCAAAGCATTATAAACTGTTAATATGATTTTCAGACAAGCAGAAGTAACTGGTAACATTCATAAAATGGACAGTTTGAACCTACAAGGTCTAATAAATGTGTGGAACTTCTCATTTTGTATCTGTTCACTTTTTTGTAAGTACCTTTCAGGCAGAGCATTTCGTGGTGATTATATATTGTGATTCTCAGGTGGCTAAAGTCAGGGAGCTTTTAGTGTCATGTCTTTTAACACTGCTGGGTTTGCTATAACCAGGACCTATTACCTAACTGAATGATATGAGGCCCAGAGGACACAAGCTGAGTACCTCAGACTCACACACACACTGCCCAATAGGTGCTAAGCAATTTTCAGCATTGGGTTTACTGTTAGGTAACAAACAAACGTGTACTGACGTAGAATATAGTCTTGGTATAAAACAAAACTTTTCATGCATTCTTCTAATACAAAAGAGGATGAGCTGGATGCAATTGCAATGGAAATGTACTGCATGGAATTTGCCCCCATACACACCTTTCAGCTCCACTGTGATGCATTTCTCTAGTCGTGGTCATTGGTGGATGCAAACACTCTCAGCCCTTCTTGCTATTACCACTAGCTGTGATTAAGTTTAGGGTGTAATGGGCCTTTCTGTGATTGCTATGGATTGTTCAGCCCAGGAGATATGGCTTTTCTCTCAAGGTTCTTTCATAGTTACTATGAATGAGCCTTTGCAGACATGATGTTTTTTACTCTTTCCACCATAGGCCTTGAGCTGGTTTGAAAGCAAACCAGTGAGACACTCTGAGTCAGAAGTACAATTGAATATGAACAACACAACAAAACAACAACAAATGCAACAGGACAAAAAATAACCTGACAGAGTCAGAAAGTAACCTGACCCCCTGTCAGTCAGGGTGTAGTAGTAGTCCCATTAAATGGTGCTGCAGTCCTCCTGGAGTGATGGGTTTGTTGGAGCAGTGATCATGTAGATCCAGTTCTCTCCTGAAGGTCCAGCAGCAGCTCTTGTCCTCTGGGAATCCAGCAGGCAAAGGGCTCCCTGTGCTGGTCCAAACCCCAGTTTGGATACCCCCACACTGTAACCCAGGACAGCCTTCACACATTCCAGCTCCCCTCAAATAAAATCAAAACATCAGCTTTTTTGAGAAAAGACAATGTTTACAATTGTTATGATAGAAATATCCCTAATTCCCATTATTTTATGGAAAATGTTTCAAAAGCTCTTGCTAAATCTTGGGAGTGAAGGAAAACAAACCTCAGAATTTCAGTTCTGCTTCAAGTTCACAGCCAACAAAACCAAAGATAATAATACCTGTATCAGTGATTTGTACTATGCCAGCTGTCACTGGTTCATACTCTCAGGAACTGAATTGGCATAAAAATTCCACATCAGATGCAAAACAGGTCTTATGTTCTCCTGACTGCTAGTTGGTGGCATATATCAGCTGAAAAAAAGGACTTTTACAGTAATCTTTGTCAACAGCATATCTTAGCTGTGCAATTGGTTGCATCTTCCATAGGAAATTTTGCCCCTTGTGTTTTGATTTTTAAGGTTTTTATTGTTTTGTTTGAGCCTACTGCATCTTTTCCAATTTTTCTGTGGTTGTAAGGGTCAATACCATAAATAGCACTGGGTATAGTACAGGGCAGCAGTGGGAAGTGGGATGGAAGCAGTTTATTGATTTACTAATGGCACATAATTATCCAGAACACGTGTAGTTATTCTGAACAACACATTCAGGATACAATAGCAGCATTGAATAAGATAAGTAACAACACAAGACACACAGAAAATGTTAATGAACACCAAATTTGTAACACCCTTCTATAGCTGTGAGTTCTTTTTGCATCCATGCTTCTTTTCAAGGAGACCCTGTTTTCTGGATAATCTCTTCATAATGCCCAGGTTACTTTTTAATCAGGGTAAGAGATCCTTAAGTAAATTTTATCATTATTAGTTTCCTGTTTGTGCTATCGGTTTCCCCTAAAGGGCAAATATCCCCTCATAACCAACAAGTTTTGATGTTCTATTCTCATGCAAGGTTTGCATTCACATGTCTACCAGAACATCTGTTGTCATCTGGGACATGTTATCAAGAGAAGGGAGTGGAGATTTTCTGACACTGATGGTATCATTATTGCAACCTGAGCACCAAAATACCTAAACTGTTAGAACTGAGACCCTAAAGTATAACAGTTTAGCTCAATGTCAAACATCTTTGGAGGCCAAGAAAGGGTTCTAGGTACCAAGATTACAAGAAGTTGTTCCAAGTGACATCAGAATTCAGTGTTAAAATCAGAAAATAGACTACAGTCCCTAATAATTGTTTCTCCCTTCAGTCTCCTGTGCCATGAATGCAATGGTTTTATTTTTCATACATTTAGCACAGTTGGGGGTGTTTTTGTATCCAAATAAGAGAGCATAATTATTTTTTTAGTTACTGACAAAATAAACTCTTTCTAAATTAGGCCTATCATGCACATTGCATAGCTCATACAGTGCTTGTTAACTATTGTTATTCACAATAGGATCAGCATCCAGTATTTTGTGAAAAGCTCATTACCAACCCTATTGGAGTATTATTGATTGCAACATGTATGACTATTGATTTAGCACAGGAAAAATAGAAGTCAGCTGGCATGTGAAATTTCCTGATGTAGGAAAGTTTAGCACTGTTTCTAGATGATCAGTTATACCTCCAACCAGAAGAATTTTAAGCTCACAGAGCCATGAGTCCTCATTACCCTTTTTTCTTTTGAGTTTCCCATAATTGTGTTTGAAGACTTGGTGCCATATTGTAAACAAATCAGCTGAAGGATGAAACAAAAACTTAAACTAGTCACTTAAAAAGAAATTCAACATTACTTCTAGCTCTAAAATCTTCCAATATATGGTTTAGGTATACTATATATACAACTACAGCTGCCAAAATAAAGCAGTCTTGATTATTACACTAATGGAATGAAGGAAAACACTAATTTAAGGTGGAGATTTTTCATTTCATCAAATACAGAGAACAATATTCTGTATAACAGAACAGTGTTTTCCCTGATATCTTACATAGTTTTTAATGTCTGCTTTATTTTTCTACTTTTCTTCATGCTGTTTTCAGAATTCTATATAAACATCAGGACAATGTAAAATACTGTATCACTCTTAACCTTCAGTTTCAGAGGAAGATGGAGATTTCATGTCATGGCCACTATAAAATTATGATTCATTGAAATTCAATCATATGTATATTGTAACACTGATATTTTTTATAGCTTTCTGCTAGCGTCTGCTAGAAGATTTATAGTGTGTGCTATACTATTTTCCAGTCCTTCAATGTTCTAATGTTACAAACTTTCTGACCTTTAAAAAGCCAAATTTGAGGAGCTTATTGACACTTTGTCATTTCAGCTCATCAATGTTCCCATACTCATCACTATTCTTCTTCTGGAAATACCTATATGAGTGTGAAAATGGTAGCCAAGGTTATTTTACTTCTGAATGTCCTTCACACACACATTTATAACTTCCCCAGAATGTCAGGGAATTTTCTTTGCACTGTGGTGGTGTTCCTTTCTTCTCCATACATCTTGATGTATGCTGAGAAGTTCAGGAGGTGCAGTCAGTCCCTTACTGTACAGAAAGCAAACCAGAGTGTGCAGGTAATGATCTGAAATGTGCTCAGGCTTCTCTCGTGGAGCCTTGTTTATAGCCTGTCCAGAATATACTCTGCTATTGCATTCCAATTAATGTGATTGCTGATAGCACAGGTATAGCTTGGTATAAATGTCTGTTGTAGCCAAATGCTTGATGATTTAGCATGAAGTTAAGAACTGTGTACAGCTCAGAAGAAGAAAACAGCACAAATCAAATCAGTGTAATGTTCAAGCTAGACATTCCTCATCTTTAGTAGCCCCTGAACAACACTCTGAAGCAGACAGACAGATGTAGGCACCATCATACCACATTCCCCCTAACAAAATGCTCTATAACAAGGGCAGCTCCTTCCAGCTGAATCATGGTGGCAAATCTCATTGTGCAATAGACTACATATTACTTATGCTCTCTGATTAAGGCCACTGATTTAGACATAAATAAACCACATCTTTTCAGTTTTAGTGTGCTTAAGGGCAGCTGATTTCCACAGGCTATTTAAGCTAATAAATCTCTCCATTAAAATCAAACATACATGCATGTGAACACATGTAATTAGATAAATTTCAGTCTTACAGCCCTTGCACATATGATAGGCTCACTAGGCAGGGCAGCCTTGAGCCATTGTATTGGGTTTTTTCATTTTATATTTTCTGCTTTTGTCATTAATTAGATATATGACACAGGTATTCCTTTCTAATTAGTCCTCTGTGATCTGTCTGATTATATTTGTTTTAATTAATTGCTTTAAATTGCTATGGTGTAGCACTCATGTTAACTTACACATGACTGTTTACACTTCCATTTGTTGAATAGTAATTTATTATTTGCACACTAAGATACAACAAAGCTGGTGTCTTTATTTAGGCTGCATGTTGTTTAAGCAGCTGTACTGCAGTCAGTTGTAACTTGGTAAACATATGAAAATTTATTTTAATGTTCAACCCTAACCCTAACCCTAACCCTAACCCTAACCCTAACCCAACCCTAACCCTAACCCTAAAGGGCTTTGAAGGTATGTTTTGGGGCAGTGGTGAAGCTCCATGCCACCATGCAGGATAGAGCTCCTTAACTCCATAAACTGCTGTGTATGTGATTTTGCAACAGCCTTATGGGCACTTTATTATGGCAGCAATTTTTTCCCTTCACTCAACCTGCTGGGTGTGCTGACTGCAGCATGCTGGCAGAAACAGTCCCAGGCAGCTTAAGGTGGCTAAGAAGTCACTCAACAGCAATAACTTTCTGTGTGCTAAGGAGCAAAGCACCTCTTGTTCCCATTCTCCATGAGAGAACAAAGCTACAACCAATTACAAAAGTGTCTTTGCTTTTGTCCACCATGTCACCTCACATGGCCGGAGAGGGGATGGAGAAGGACTGCAGGCTACACGAGATGGGCAGAGCCCAGGGCTGCACTGCAGCTGTAAACCCTCTCTCATGTAGGCATCTTTGGACCACAGAATCCCAAAGGATATATCTCTCAGCTAGTATGGCCTCAGGGGCCCAGAGCTTGGGGTCCATCAGCCCCTTCTGCTTGAAAGGTTGTGGCAAAAGTGATGACTTATTGGAAGAACAGCCTTCACCCAGGGCACATACGTTGCTTTCTCACTTGCTTTTCTTTTCCTTCTAATTCATTATCATTACTGCATTAGTACCTAACTATTTCTCTTGATGTTATATAAGATTGTAAGGCAAATTCTCAGATCATAAGTCATCTGCAGCTGTATTGAATTGTTTCTCTCATCCATTAGCTTTTAAATAATTCATGCCTTTCTGTATTTAACTATATTCTTTCTCCATCACATACAGCATCATTTTCACCTTTTTTGCCTGTCTTAGAGTAACATAATGCAGGATATTTAAAATAATTTACATTGATTTATGTTCTCCAGCAATATATTCTTTCTGCTTCAACAGGCAGCAGGAGTGTTCCTTTTGCTATTAAAGCAGAACTTGCCATTGGCACTCTTATGAGCAACTGAAGGAAAAGCTTTTTTGTCCTTGTTCTTTTTTACTTCTTGCCCTCAACAGTTATATTAAAAGACTCCAGATAGACATCAGTTCAGTGCCTGCATGTTTCTGAATAAGCAGATTGAAAAAGGACAAAAAGGCATATTTATCAGCTTCTTTTGCACAAGGCAAAGAGAGTTGTCTTTGTTTTAAGAAGAACAGGAATTGTCTCGAGGTTATCTTTTCCTTTTGTCAGTGCTGATAGCACGACATGTTCACACGGTGGTTTCTACCCTGGAGAGTCACATACAGCTGATAAATTCAGTCAGATGACAAGAATGAGCACGTTTAGTGGCCAGCACAGATCTGGGGGATTTCCATGCAATTCCCAATCTACCCATCTGCTACCTCCTCTGCAATCCTGGGCAAAACACTGTTCCCCTGACTTCCAAGGGGGTTTTAGGACAAAGAAATTCTGTCTTTGCCATGCTGTGAACATGACAGCACCTTAACTCTGGGAGCTTGCCTTAGAAAAGGTGGTTCAGCAACCTCTGAGATACATCCCATCTTATCCATAGGGATTTATTGCATGTATGCTGGGGCCCAACACCTTGATCCGTAGCAGTCAGAGAGGAAGCTTAAACTTCCCACTCAGGAAGTGAGGAGAGAAGCATGTCTGAAAGATTCCATTTTGGCACTACCCTAACAGAGCTCTGGGCAGGTATGTGACAGGAAAAAGAAACAGAGATTTCAATGGTCTCGTATTCCTGATGTACTTACACAAGCTTCCTAGTGTCTTCCTTCATTACACAGCTTTAGCTAAATACTCTTTCTGCTTGCTGTCTTTGTCCAGTAGTAAATTTGCCAATGCACTCTAACTCATATCAAACTGAAAAACTCTTTTGTCTGAAAACAAACCATTAAAAGGCAGTAGATTTGTAATTTCTTAAGGCAAAATTCTCTTCAAGAGCTCAAAGTCTTAAAAGTGACCTACAAAGCAGAAGATCCATTTCCCATTCTTTAATGCTTATTTAGTTAATTTTATCTGCATTGCATCTCATTTTTTGCTGCCATCATGTTTCTGTTGACGTAAAAGACACAACCAGCTATTTTACATGAAAGTTATACACAATTCTTTCTCTTCGAGTGAGTAGTGATATTCCAAATGAAGATTCAGTAACTGTCTCAATGCTTTGAAAGTTTATTAAGGATGTGCCTATGGGATGGTACTGCATGTGACGAAGAAGAAAGTAACATCAAAGTGAAGGAATGGGAATAACTTGCTTTTTGCTTCATGACCAAAGTTTTTCAAAATATTCCCTACTTTATTGGCAAAAAACCAAATGCCAACATATAATAACATGCATCCTCTTCTGAAGCCAGTAAGTACTAAGGGTTTCTTGCAAATATTGGCAGAGGGTACAGTTTTTCCTCTGTTCAGTGGGATTGAAAAGGGCATTACTTGTAAGCCATAAAGCACTCTCTAAAACCCATGATGGAAGTAACTGATGATAGACTCATTGCTGCAAAATTGACCCTTACTCCATGAGCAGCCTCACTCTTTCAAATGCTTGTTTGCAAGAGCGATGCTATCAGCACCTGTGCTGTTCAGATTGTTCATCAGTGCCTATTTAGAGAGTCACTCTCAATTTGAAAAGTTAAATGATTCATTGCCTGTCTATGCAGTGTTCGTTTTTATTGCAGTCAACAGCTGAAACATCTGAACTGAAAGAATTTATGTGAGAAGATTTATGGAATGATTTTAAAAGATAAAAGAGGGGAAGGTCAGTGCCACTTAATTGCATTTCTTTCATTCATTTCTTTCTCAATTATTTTGACAGAAATATCAGGTTCAGAGTTTCTCTCCAACCCATCAAATACTAGAAAGCTAAGCAGAAATAATATACAGCCACAAATGTAATGGAAATCTTTAATTTCCATCTGAACTCTGCCTATATCAAAATTAGATGACACTGATTAAAGTTTAATGTGTCTCATGTGCTTAAACCAAAGCAAACCTGTAGAAGCAACATTTGGTTTATCCTCAGAGGTATGTTCTCCACCAAAAGAACTGGGCAAAGGGGAGATGAAGTGGCATACCATAAAACAAGTACCCAAGGAAAAATGACAACTGTGAGTTATGTATTTATAAACTGAACATATTACATTCTGATCTACAATTTACCTAGTCACATTTGCATGTAGTTTCATAAGTATCCTTTTCAACAAGTGGGTCCTTAGAGCTTGTGAACTGATCCAGTGTGCCAAATCCATCTGGAGGCTGTGAAATTATTCTTATTGCCATTTTTTCTAATGAAAATATTTTTACAAAGTACAATGTTCCAGCCAAAATTGAAAGTCTATATTCTGCTTTCCTGTGATTTGGGTGTAACTGAACTGCATCAACTATATTAATAGCAAAAAAAATATGTCAAGCATGTTAAAAGTAATTGTAGGTTTCCTCAAGAAAAAGAAGAATGCCAAAGTTTCAGGTTGTAAAGAGCCATCAGATAGCAGACAATGATTACATGGAGAGGGAAGTTTTGCCAAATAGCCTGCATTTTAGTAGGGTAAATCACACTAAAGTACAGAACAGTATCACACTGACAGAAATTTGCAATATGTTTGAATCGTTTAAGGGCATCAGTTATCAGAATTTAAAACAGTTTAGGAAAGGACTATTTTGCTCTCGCTCATCTCCTTGTTTGATTTTTTTTCAAAGTTGCAAATATTGAAATGTATAGGAAATGTTATCAGAAAACTAAAATAACAACTTACATATGCATTATAGGGATTGAAAATATACAGGTTTTCATTTATATTAACTCCTCAGTGAAAGCTTTCTGAGATTTGAGAATTAATATTTAGATTTAGCAGTGCCTTGTGATACTGAAAGGAATTGCACAAATGTCACAGGATGGAGGCTGTACAAGAGCACAGATGTAGGCAGATTTATACAAGAGCTTAAGAGAGGAGAATTATGATAAGCAAACAAAGAAAACAGAGTATTTTCCAGGGGAAATTCCGTAATGCTTAGGCTTATTTAAGGAACTGCAACATAGCACCCAATTAGATCATATGCTTGGGATCAGTGACTTGATGAAAAATAGATTTAAGAGAATCTGACAGGAGCAGCAGGAGGAAGTTAGCACTGTATGAACTCTGACCTGAAGTGACTTTATGTTGGCATGAAGTGTGCAGAAGAAAAGATGAGATCAGTGAAGGATGTCAGAGAATACAATGAGTAATGACAGGAAACTATGAGAGATGTTCTTGCTGGATCAAACCCAAAACTATCTGAGGAATATACTACTTCTGTCAGTAAGTCATTAGACAACAGGAAGAGATACCCAAGCAGAGAGATGAAAAAAACCAAAACCAACAAATGGAGTATCTTTTATGAAATCACAGTGGATAAAATGGAAAACTACAAGTGACCTGACAAAGGAGGAAGGATGGAACAGCCTCAAGTTTTAACTATGACTGCTCAAAGTAGGTGATTTGCATAAGATATGCTAGCACAAAAGCAGAAGATAGATGATAGGGAAAATGTGAATTCAGACAATAAAATGTATGGCCTGGCCTCATTAACTGTAAATCACCTTTCAGTTGATGCATCTAACTGTCTGGAGATGACTGTAAATTACTGCGTTAGAAAGTTGGCAGTAATGTGCAGCAAATAAGAAAGGGGTGTTATCTTCATAAGGCACAAAGATATAGAAAATAAGAAATTGAAAAGCATTACCAAATGTTACTATTAATGGAATTGGAATATATGTGAGAAGACTAGATGTGACAATAGGAAAGAAAGTGAGAGATCCTTATCACATTGAAAGTAAAGAAAAAATTGAGCAGCGACAATCAGCACTGATAAGAATTGGAGAAAATATGGGGAATGGAAAGCAGAAATGGAACACCAGTTACATCTAGTGCACTGGGATTTTATCATAAGGAAAACACATTAAGACTGTGTAAATTGGAAGTCAGCTCTGTTGTAGAATCTCTTTTTGCAGTTGAGGCCAAAAAAAGTGCCAAAGTTTTCCTCCACTCATAGCCTGTGTTAAAACACACACAATTGGCAAATGATGTCTAGTTACTAAGGATGCAATCTATCTTATCTCTATCTCAAAAATGACTGTGCAGTCCTGATGGCAGGTTTAGGTTTTTGTTGTTGAATACCAAGAGGGCATGTACACACTCACAAATGCATATATTAATTGTTTTGTTTTGTTTTTTAATAGCAGAAGGTGTCTGTGTTATTTTATAAAAGAAAATTTAAAATACATTTGGCAACACTAAAATAAATCATATGAAATAGCACAATTTTTCAGGCATTAACTCTTCCCAACTGTGACATTCCTTCTCTCTAGGGAAGGGGAAAGGAGTGACATGTGCAAGCACTTAAATTTCTGCCTATGATTTTCTTATGAGTGTAAAAAGGCTTAGAGGTTCTTTTGACAAAAGCTGGGCTGCTTTTAATGTATGTGATGTTCTGTGAAACAGCAATTTATGACTGAGGGCAGGCCCAGTTTTTTCAGGGGCACTGGGCTCAGGTTTTAAGAGTACTGGAAACTTTGATTTGGGTAGACCTAAGGACCTGCAAGCCTTTTGGGGAATCTGGGACTAGATTTATCTATAATGAGTCCTCCAGAAGTCAACTGTGATAAGGACACGGAGAGCATATTGAGCACATTGATCTAAGATATATTCATATTAGCAATTTAATTCATCCAAATATATCAAACCCTCAATCATTCTGTACTTGCATAAATTAGGGATCTGGTTCTGTGTTTTGTCTTTTAGAGCTGGGACCCTTCTAGCTGGATGAGTCAGAATAATAGCACAGTCCAAGGGGTCATAGATTTATTCAGTAAGCCAAGGAAATTTAGCCTGTTGTCCAATTTCCTTTGTCATACTGTAATATGAAATCACACATGACATCAGAACTCATGCAG
>NW_008655423.1:144231-157223 GCF_000695815.1 Acanthisitta chloris | reverse complement strand
ATTAAAACCAGATATAGATTAAGACCACAATTCATTGCTTTTTGAAAGTTTTGGTTATGGTTATTTATAGAAAGATTTTTTTTCTTTTCTTTTTTTTTTTTTAAGTGGAAGGAAGCTGAAAAGGTGGGAAAGAAATAAACTTCAGAAAGTAAAATATGTCAAGTGAAATAAAATAAGAGAAGGGCAGAAAGATCCCAGGTGGAGCAGGCTGTAGGCATATGCCAAGGATATTGTAATTAACTCCAGTGAGGTTGTGCTGGACAGGGCATGAAAACCCACTGGATGAACCTGATCTGAGAAGTCCTTGGATGTGACAGATCATGGTGTGAGATGCTATCAAAACTTACAGAAAGTGCTGTAAGACAGTTCTGAATTTCACAAGTCATTAAGGAGAAGGTACGTGCCAAATTTCACAGATAACTAGGGAGGAACACAGAGAGCCTCTGGGGCAGTCAAGCCCTGCAAGGTAAACAATGTCTGTGACCAGATGAGATTAAGATTGCCTAAGCAATGATGACAGAAATACTAATTATGGGTATGAATGCTCCAAAACTGGCACAAATGGGGAGAAGGTAGATAGGGATTGATTATTTATCAAGAAGGAAGGGAAGGAAGGAAGGAAGGAAGGAAGGAAGGAAGGAAGGAAGGAAGGAAGGAAGGAAGGAAGGAAGGAAGGAAGGAAGGAAGAAGGAAGGAAGGAAGGAAGGTGAACAAATTAGAATTTGCCCAGGGCTGTCTGTGAAGCAGTTCTGTACTTCAACACTGCAACCAGAGCAGAAAAATTATTCAAACCCACTATTCTGGACAACCAACAGGGGTCAAACACGTCTCTGCACTCAGGAAGACAGGTCAGGGAGGTAGATTTTTTTTCCCCAGCAAACAGGGACCCAAGCACCCTGGGATCAACCTGTACATGCCCATCCCAAGTGTGGTGGCATCAGCAACTGCCCCACACTTTCTAGGAGTGAGCTTCTGAGATGCTGCATCACATGCCTGGCTGCTTGCAGTCATGCTGCAAGTGTTTTAGTGGATGAGAAAAATTGCTGAAGTTTGTCATTCCGTGCTGATAGGTAAAGCAAGGCAAGTGCATGCCAGTCTTGGTGAAGATACTTACAATGAATTTAAACAATACTTGCTCCATTGCTTCCTATGGGGCACAGTTCTCAGAATAAGAACAATGATAAGGAGAAATGCCTCAACACAGTAGGACTTTTTACTTATTTCTTTTGTTTGACTTTTGTAGTGTCTTCTGAATTATAGAGGCACCAAAGGGTAAGATGTGTTTAAAACGTTAAAGGTTTTAATTATTGTTGCAATTTAAAATAACCTAATCTCAGCAAGTCTAGTTATGCTCTTTGCCAGTCTAAAAGTGTTATTCTGCATTTGCTTGCATATTTCCTGTTTTCCTAATAAGCTGTCAAGAGACAGGGCCAGCTTTTGGGGTGGGAGAATGCTGTGCAAATGATAATATATTAGGTCTTTTGACGTAATCACTTTCAGTGTAGCATTTTCCTATTTGGATTTTTTTGCATGACTGCTAGAAATCTGCTTTAATAGCAGTAAGAAGAAATGCAGTCAAAGTAACAAGAAATAGTTTCCTCCATGTTGAGAGAAAGTTCTAGAGTTCATCAAAATTGCCAGTTAGGAAGTTTTTTCTCTCTGTCATACTTCCATTAGCCATTAATCACTTATCCAAGCTACCATATGTACTTATGGCTCTTCAGCTTCTTTAGGAAGTCAGTCTCTTTGGCTCTCTCATCATGGTAAATTCTTTTCTCATATCTCCCATCAATAATATACATAGAATAATGGTGTTCAGAAATGTATGCAGTGTAGCAGTACAGGGAATCTTGCTACCCAGTTCTCTCATACAATGCCTTTTCTTATGATAAATAGATCCTCAAATCCTGTTATTTATCCAGTGCAGGCAGCTGTGAATGACCTTTAAGCAAGCAAACTTCTAAAGAGAATACACTTCAGCACATATGGGCAGAATATTTTTCTATTATTTCATAGCAAAGACTTCAGAATATGCAGGACTGAACCAAGTGGTTATAAATTCAGTTTAAAGTGAAGTGACGAAACTGTCAAAGAGTTCCACAATTACAGACACAGCTTGGGATCATTTCAGTTAGTCACATAGCTTTTTTCTTTCTCATTAGCTATTGTTTATGCATTTTGTTCACATTTCCAAGTACGTTCAGAGGCTGTGCAGAGCACCAACACAAGATTTTGGGGGAAAAAAAAGAATCTCTCTTCTTGCACATCTTGGACAAAATATGCTCCCTATCATCAGTCTAATAGCTCTTAGCTCTCCAGAGTAACATGCAAAGAGGCCAAAAGCTGACACTTGCTTAGCAATGTAGTGGATGTGCTCTAATGTCAGTGGAAGATGAGTGCTTCCATGCTGCACTTGCTGCACAAAATTTTAACCATGCTGAATAATTGAATTCCTGAATATTCAAATGGTAATACAATAGGAAGCCACAACTTCTTCATACTCTCTGTGGCATAGAGGTGATATAATGGTGACTGATACTCATTTGACACCCACAGCTACTCACTGATGACTAGCTCAGACTCATAATGCCCCAGTCAGGATTTCCTATTGGTTCTATGCAGAGATGGAAATAAAACACAATGCAGACAAAAGCTAACAAGTAAGTGTCTCGGGCAGTAAAGAGAAGGCAACACCCAATCTGGACAAGAGTTTCTTTTTTACTTGAAGCTCCTCTATCTGAGCATTTTTCATTGCTCAGCTTTCACCCACAGTTGCTGACCACAGCTGCTGCAGAGCTCTTGAGAATTTTTGAGGCTGGAAACCCTTTAGGATCCTTAGTCTTTAGTGAAGAAAGATGGTAAAAAGGTGTGGAAAACAGACTTGCCTCCTCTTCTAGATGTGGCAGATTACTTAGAGATTTTATCACCATGAATTTAATTACTGTCAATAATAAAATGTTTGGCAAGATTTCTCTTGCATGAATGAAAGCACAGAAAGACCAAGAACAGAAGAAAAAGTGACCTTCAATGAGTGAATTTCTTTCATTTAACTTCAGTTTCTAAAGATAATTTTTTTTCTTTCCAAGTTTAGAAAATCTAAGCATTTAGAAACTTCTGATTTGGCTGTTTCCAGGTATATCATAATCTCTGATGATGCCAGGTCATGCTAAGGTAACACAAAGTATTTTCTACTTATGACCATAATAGAGATTTCCATTTAGAATATGAATCTCAATCAATTATAGCTTCTAAATGTAGGAATTATAGTTTAATCTGGTAACCTCTGTCATTCCTGGGGAGATGTGCACCTTCAGAGAAGTAATTCAATTTATCTGCTGATAGAAGTCCAGGGAAGGCAAGACTGAGCCCTTTACTCTTTCTTTATTATTGGGAGATCCCAAATAATTCGAGTTTTGGAAGACTATCACTGAGATGAATCACACTTTTATTCACAGGTGATAAATATTTAAGAGCTTTACTATCCTTTTCACAACATGGACAATGATGGACATGCACTTCTGTGAGGGTGTGTATGTGTATATATACACACATGATCAGAAAATACTAGAAGTCTCACTTTACACTGAAAAAACTGAGCCAGAGAGAGTTTACTGAATTTTTTAGAGCATGTAAGAACTGATTGCACAGTCAAGACTAGTTCTAATAATTCAGCTTGATATTTTAGGTGTGGAACTATTTATACTAGAGCTTGAAACCAGTGGGCATATGCAGGGACTATAAAAGATTTAACTAATTTCTATTAATTTATCTACCCAGAAATCAGCAGTATGATGGTTAAAAACCCTGAGAACTTATTCAAGGGAATGGCAAGGTTGCTGCCAGTTTTCTTCATAGCTAGCAGCTGTGTGGTATTAAATCTAGTCTAGGCATCACTAACAAAACTATGTTTATACGGCAAAGATCCCTAGCTGAAGAGGAAGGATGTTTAAAGAGCACACAAGAAAAAGTCTTAGACACTCCTTAATTGTAATGGACAAGAATTCATAGGAGAGGCTTGTACTGACCCAACAAGGTCAAAGAATTATTGTGATGTTGTATGGTTTAACCTCAGCCAGCAACCAAGTCCCATGCAGCTGCTTGCTCAATCCCCCACCCATGGGTTGGGGGAGACAATCAGAAGGGTAAAAGCTGGAAATCTTCTGGGTTGAGATAGACACAGTTTAATAGGGAAAACAAAATCTGCACACA
This sequence comes from Acanthisitta chloris, assembly GCF_000695815.1. Taxonomy (NCBI): domain Eukaryota; kingdom Metazoa; phylum Chordata; class Aves; order Passeriformes; family Acanthisittidae; genus Acanthisitta; species Acanthisitta chloris. The sequence goes on along the minus strand of NW_008655423.1, from coordinate 153,014 downwards.
CAAGCAAAGCAAAACAAGGAATTAATTCACTGCTTCCCATGGGCAGGAGGTGTTCAGCATCTCCGGGAGAGCGGGGACCATCACGCGTAACGGTTCCTTGGGAAGACAAACACCATCACTCCAGATGTTCCCCCTTCCTCCTTCTTCCTCCCACCTTATATACTGAGCATGATGTCATATGGTATGGAATATCCCTTTGGTCAGTTTGGGTCACCTGTCCCAGCTGTGTCTCCTCCCATCCTTCCATGCACCCCCAACTCCCTCGACAGTGTGGCAGGATGGAAAGCAGAAAAGACCTTGACTCTGTGTGAGCTCTGCTCAGCAATAACAAAAACATCTCTGCATTATCAACCCTGTGTTCAGCACAAATCCGAACATAGCCCCATACTAGCCACTGTGAAGTTAACTTTACCCCAGCCCAAACCAGCACAGATGTGGATATGCTGGGGGTTTTATGCAGTGCTTCTTAGGAAGCATAAAGTAAAGTTTTTAAACACAATAACTGTTATGATTTTTGTATGCCTACATGTACAGAGTTAATGCAGAGAGGAAGGAATCAGTGCAGGAAGAGGGAAAATAAGAGTGTGCTGGGAGGGTTTTCTTCTGAAGAATTCGCACTTTGTAGAAGTCCCACCTTGTAGAATTATTTTTGATTAATTATGCATTGTTTCACAATATACACTTTCAAAAGAGGTGACAAAGGTAGCATATCAATTGGAAGAAAAAGGAATGTAAAATAAATGTTAGGCAAGAAATTAAATCCTAAAGCAGGAATAAAATACTTCTCACCAACCACTTAACAATATTCGAAAGTTCAGACAGAAGTGATGAGGATAAGTGCAAGGATACCAACAACACAGAGATAAAATAATGGTTGATGTAATTTTGATTCAGGCTACACTTGCCCTTTATCTGCAAAAGAGCAGATGCTCTAGCTAGTTCCAAATCATGAAGCTGTACCTTCAAAACACACTCCTCTCTCCAGTAGGCAGATTTAAAATTTAAATTAGTATATCTATGTTGCATGCAAGTCAACTACTTTATTTTCACAGAGTCTTTTTATCAAGGCATAGGTCTCAGAAAATACCTTTTCCTTACAATGAGTTGTTAGTGACCACTTGAAAGTAAAATAGCTCCTTTACCATTATGCAGATAGGGGTGACCATTATCAAAAGGCATAGATAGAAACTCACAGCATTAAAAGAACATGCATATTTCTCTCTCTGACTAATTTACCAGAAATTAACACATTTAGCTAAATGGTTCCCTGACATGTGTTGACAATCCTGACATAAACCACATGGTCAGTCACTCACTGTAACAGGTTGAAAATTCTATTACCTAATTTAGAAACAAAGTACAATGAAAACAGTGATTTTTTTCAGATTAAAAAAAAAAAAGAAATCTTCTGATGTCCAGAAGAGGGGAAATCCAAACACTACATCATTCATTCTTCAAATTCTAAAACTTTCTTCAGACAGGATAATGTTCACTCTGAAAAACCTCAGCTTCCAGCTGACAGCAAAGTTGTGAATGGAAAGCCATAGGAGTTCTGCTGTGTTTCTTTCCTGTCTCATCCACTAGGATAGCAGGAGGGAGAGAGAGAAAGAGAATATGCTGCATAAGTTTGTCTCTTAATTTCTCACTTTAAAGTGAAATATAGCATAATAAAGGCATTTATGCTTGAGAGGATGACAATTCCTGAGGTAATTGCTAAAGAATCATAAAGAATCTCTATAGCACAAAGTTACTTTAAAAGACATAACCATACGAATAAGCAGATCAAATAGGCATGATGCTACACAGTTTATATTTTCAAAATGTAGTAAAATTACATGTGCTGATTTAGAGACATGGCTCCATTCCATATCCCCCTATACTTGTTCCACAGTGTCTACAGGAACATTGTAATGAATCAGCTTTACTTGGGGTGACATGAATAAGGGGAAATCGAAAAGTAGATCAATACTAATGCAGTTACAGAGAAAAAAGCCCAAACTTAATCTCACATCATAACATTGCAGAAGTTGAAGTGGAATTGAAGGAGGACTTATTGATACAGACAAGAGAACTGAAGGAATACACACACAAATAACACTATTAGCTGTGAAGTGGAGATGACCAGAGGAAATCTTTCAAACTGTCAGGCAGAAAGATGAGAAGAATACGGTGACAAATGAACTAAGCATGAGTGACTTCTGGAAAGAAAAATGGGAATGGGAGGCATCATGTAACCCTTTGGCAAAGGAGATTGGAAAAAGAGCACATGAATGGAGTGATGTGATTAATCAAAGTGAAGTGCAGATCACAGAAGAGGAAGTTCAAAGAAGACTGAGAAAATTGCCTAATTGGAAGGCACCAGGCAAAAGAACAGAATCACCAACCATCAGCCAACAGCTTAACAAACTAGTGCCCTCAATTCAAAATATATATATATGAGAAGCTAGGATAATTATTTAGCTAGATAATGGCAGGAAGGATTCCACTAATTAGAAAGAAGAAAAATGTATTACACTGGAACAGACTCACATGAGGTTTTGATGTGCCTAGAGAGTGTACACAATACAGGGATGTCAAAATAAACTGGCTATCCTTTTGGAATGGACCTGCATTAACCGATGGAGAAACCAACTTTCTTGGCAGCTGAAAGCAGGTCAGGCCATTCTAGCCAATGCAGAAACTTGATAATTTCTAGCAGAAAAGTTCTTGTATTATAGAAATAGAGCCTGAGGAAAGAAGACAGGCCAGTCAGCAGGGCAGAATAGCCTTTCCCAGGGACACATAAAAAAAAAATACCCAAACCAAAAACCACATGTGATTGAAGACCTCACCACAGGGAATTCCTCCAAATATTCTGAAGCAGTCTTTATACGAAATTTATCTGAGGACATAAAACCAGAAACAGTTGATGAATCAGATTGAACAGGAGAAAGCTGGGGGAAATGACTTTTTTAAAACCATATGAGAATAGTCAAAGCTGAGCTCATAACCCATCTGTGTCACAGTCACCTGTTATTCTATTATTTCATTTCTCCATTCCCTTTTTGGCTCAGCTTTCCCCTTTTCTGTGTATTTTAACTCATTTTCCTTTTCTGCTGCAAATAACTGTCACCATGTGATTTAGTAAGAAAGTTTTTCTGGTGCTGATTTAATAAACACCTATAAATTCAGCTATTTGTGTCAGATATTTTACTGATATGACAATATGGATTTTTCTATGAAGCTCTGAGAGTACTGCCAGAAGAATTTAAATTCTCCAGGATCAAAGCATTTTGATGAAATATAGAGATCCAATACAAGTTTTCTAAGTCTCTGGTATTTTTTTATCTTCGTAAAGTCTTTCAGTTTTTCTCTTGAATGTGCCTGCTGAGTTTGTTCTCCACACATTATGAAAAACATCAGGGATGTTACAGTTATTTACAGTCAGCATACACAATGCATATATGTCTGAAATGTAGATATGTTTGAAAGTTTGTGGCTTTTGTTTTGAACTTGAAAATTTTGGCCAAATATTACTTTACATCACTGTGCTAGAATCCAATGGGATACACTTCTCGTACCATCTGAAAAAGGTCATTTGTCAGATGATGAATTGTAGTGCTGAAAATGGAGGGGGGAAAACCCAATGTGATTATTCATATTGTTTTGGGCAAATCATTAATCTTCTATTTGCAGCTCAACAAACTGGAGATGATAGGTGATTTGGGTTCTGTAGAAGGTAAGTATCATGAGCATTGCTCAATTTGAGATTGTTGCTACTGGAAAACTTTGAATAATTCTTTGGGATAATCTGCTGGGGTGGAAGCTATATCAAGACAATTTAACAGCTCTCACCTATAATTTGAAGTATTCCTTATGTTAAAAGCTAGACTAGACTAGCTTGTAGACTAAGAACGTATTTCAGATTCCCAAGCTCCATTGGAACCAAATCCCTTCCTCTGTTGACTTCCTGAACGTGCTAAATGCTCTTCTAAACTGAAGTTTCTGAATGCCTGTGCAGTCCTCTATAACTCAAAAGATTTCATCAAGCATACATACCAAAACACTGAAACAGCTCAATTATTTCAAAGTCTTATAAGAAACTCCATTTTAAAAAGATAACCAGGCAAAGTTAAATTTGTCATGTACCACCAACACAGAACTCAAAGATGATTCTGTTTTATATCCCTTTTTGTCATAGATTGGCTGAGAAATGGAGTGGGGGTGAGGGGAAGAAAGAGGAAGAAAATAAAGGCATAGGCAAAGGTGGAAAGTTACCTGTGCTGGCACTGAGCAGCTGCCCAGGGTTCCTTTGAGCCCAGTTTTGCATGGTGCCACTCATCCTGCAGAGAGGAGAGGGTTCCTGCAGCCAGCCTGGGATTGGCTCTGCTGGATGCTACTGGGCTGGTTGACTCCAGAATAGACCCCAGGAACGACATCATGTTTATATAGATAATCAAGAAATCTGCTTCTAGGTTCACTTCAAAGCACTATTCTATCTGGTAATGCCTAACATCATTTCAAAGAGGTCAGTTGGTGATTTCTGAGTGACTCTAAGTAGACAGGAACTGGGTTCTATAGGAAGTTAATAGGAGCAAAACTCAAGGCTCTGGACTTACCTGCAACTTTTAATACACTTTGCTTCAATGCTGATTTGAATAATGAAATGTTTGGGTTTTCAAGTGAAATCTAGATGTGCCCAACATATGTTATTCTGGGATATCTTAGATTTTACAGCTGTCTTAAGTGCTAAATGACACCACTCTTACGAATCAAGACTCTGGAAAAGTATTTAAATTAAATCCATTCACTTACAATTTCTGACAATAAACAGAGATTTTAAGATATGTGTTTGCACTATTCAAACTACAAGGAAATAAAGCAGGAACAATTATTATCAAGGAAGAACTTTGGCTAGATTAAAGCAGGAACAATTATTATCAAGGAATAACTTTGGCTATATTATTAAAGGAAAGATACTAATGTACCCAAGTATGTCACAGTATGTGTTCTTATTATCTCATACCAGGTCACCTCCTGCCAAGTGGCAATGGATTGGCTTCTCATGAAGGAAAAGGGATATCAATGACATTTAATTTGAAAATAATTTGATGATATACCCATACAAATTATGAAATCAACCAGTCAGCATGTGGGTTAATTCATGGCTCCAGGAAGATTAGCTCAGGATCAGCTTCCTCTTGCCAGACCCTGAGGATCCCTTAAAAAATAAGGCAATGGAGACTATGCAAGCACTAGTGTGCTAAAAACCAGAACAAATTTCAGCTATAACCATGCTAGCTGGGGATACTTGTCACAGCAATATCTAAAGATGGAGACATTTCCCAAAGCTTTATTAAACTCTGTATTGGATTACTGTAACAAAGCCCTTTTCCATTGAGGAGCCTTTTTGGAATAATTTTTATTGCAACAGTGCACTTCCAGTCCAGTTCCCTCTTTATAGAATTACTCTTGCTCCTCTCCAGCCCTTGGGCAAGGAAGTTTGCATTTATTTAAAGGATATTCACTAGCCTTCTATTTAAAATGCAACTTTGATCAGAAGTCACCCTCGGGTATAGACAGAAATGAAGTACATGGAGTGCTACAAACCTTTCCGGTATCCTTTCTTGCAGGAAATTAAAGAAAAAATTCAAAGATCTCTTTGTAGACATTCATCTTTATGCTGTGCAGTAAAGATATGAGAGAGCAATGAAATAAATCTCTCATAGGTTTCCTGTGCTTAAAGCTTGTAGAACAAGTATGAAATCAAATGATGAGCACTGTCTCTGTGATTAGTTCCTTTCCTTGCATAACAATTACAGGTGTCAACTTTGAAACTATGTCCTTGGGAAAAGATACAACTTTGACTTTCAGATGGTCTCAGTAAGGCTGCAAAAGTTATTCACTAGAAAGCAAGTGTCATTCCTTTACAACTGCTGCAATTTAAATACCTTGTAGCTCCAGTAAGCATATATTTACCAAGCAAAATGTCTCGTACAGAAAAGGGAAAGATTCCTGCTCAAGAAAATAATGAAGTCCAATGCAAACTTCATGGTGAAAAAAATGTACTGAGTCATGAGTGGAAGAACATATGAAAATTATTCCTGCTTGACTTTTTCCATATCCTGACATCTTATGCTTCAAATTTGGAACAGAGAGGCCTAGAAAATGAAAGCAGTACACTTGCAGAGCCAAGATCTCTGATGCAGCCCTACTCCAAACATTTGCTGACATCCTGTAATTTCACTAATACTTAAACCAGAAGTTTGGTCTCTCATAAGGGAAAAAAGTACTTGCTGTCTCTAGTATTCACATTGTGAAGACAGTCAAGCTAGCTCTTGCTAAATCAGAGTTCCTAGAATGAAATGTTAAAGATAGAGAAATTTTCAAGCATTTTCTTTGAAAATAGAGAGGACCCTTGTACTCACATTTTTTCTCTGTGAAGACAAAAACTGTGTATCTATTATCACAATTATTAAAGAAAACCTTGCAGAGTCAGGAAAAAGTGACTTTTCAGAAAAGCTTTGTTTGGCACCTGTAACAATGGACATCCCATTTGTAGCACACCATCATCTCAATCATCACACACCAGTGCTTAGAGCAATGCTATGTACTAGAATTGATAACACACAATTTAGAAATAGGTCTTTCAGCATGGCCAGATACAACAGAGTGAAATGTGGCACATCACATATATTATACTATCACCAGAAAGCATGCACAACATACTTCTAATCTTTGAGTCTCAGGAGACCTGAGAAGCAACATGAATTCCATGCAGCATTTTTTTTTTCTAAATAGATTTATCTGTTGACAATCATAACTCAGTTTTCAGGAAAATCCATTGCATAACTGATTCCCAGTGCCAGATGGATTTTAGGTCCCTTAAAAGATCTATCCTATTACTTTCTTATGTACTCTTTGTCAATGAAAAATGTTGCTGTTTTACTTAAATGCTAATCCTATTGTTGCAATGCTCTGGCAATTTGCTAGGTAAATTTTGTGTATGGAATATTATCTGTGGCTTTGACACAGCAATATTTCCCTGCTTCATTTGAGCATGTTTTTATGCTCAGTTCAGCTTGAAGACTTAACACATCATCATCTGGCATCCATATGCAAATACAGAGCAGAAACACTTTTGAAAACATTAATATGAAAAAGGAAAAGGTTATTATGCTGATATATTAAGACAGAGTCACTGACCCTGTAGCCTTAGGACAGAACACTCTGATTTTTTCCAAACTGTGGAACATTCCCCTTGCTACCAGCAAAGCTTTTAGGCAGCCTGGAAACCCAGAGACCCATCTAATTCTGCCTCCCCTTTTCTTCAAGTGTCAAACTTCCCTGGCAGTGCAACAATTCCTGCAAGATGCTATTGACTGCAAAGAGGCTTCTGAGTAGAAATAAGTGATTTTTAACATGTGGATGAGAAGGGGAAAAAATTAAATTGAAAATTTTAGAGAAGTGCCTGTGCCTGACCAAACTAATTTGTATTAGCCTTATTCCTTCCTTCCTCGTACATGAGTATTGTCACCTTTATCTCTTCTTGCACTGCATACAAAAGCAGGTAAATCCTTCTTTTAGTATTGATACATTTTATCAGAATACATTTTACAGAAATCAGAGGATTTTTTTGACCAACTGTAAGGAATGACTAGTATGTGTGGGCACACAGATATACAAGTACTTACCTGTGATTTACCTTACTCTGAGTTCCACAAATTGGGCACAACATCACATAAAACAGATTTTAAAATAAATATCTACAGAAATGTTCCTTGTTGACATCACTGTGATCTTCTTGTTTGTAATTTATCAGAAATCTGAGAACTGTAACAAGGTTTTATTCCTGTGGCAATTACAAGGGCCAGACTGTGTTTGCTTGCCCTGTGTTCAGTCACTCCCATCTCACCTGTCGTTGGGGTTAGAAGATTGTTGCCTGCAGGGTTCATGTCTCTGAGCACAGCCAAGGCTCCTCCAGCCCATGGGCAGATGTCTGAAGGAATACAGTGTGTCTGTAACCTCAGGTTCATGTCTCTGAGCACAGCCAAGGCTTCTCCAGCCCATGGGCAGATGTCTGAAAGAATACAGTGTGTCTGTAACCTCAAGACTGGACATTCTTTCTCCAATATTATCAGGACAAAAAGTGTTTGCAGTATTTCAAAGCTTTCTGTCTCTCTGTTGTCCATTGCACCCTCTTTCCATAGTCTTTCAGTGAAACTGTGACCCAGTCTCCATTTTCACATGATCATCTGAGCAAAAATAAAATAAGGAATTTTCTCCTTTATATTTTTATTCCTCAAGAAGCAGCATAGAATTTCAGATGTAATTTTGAACATGGCATGCTCACTTTCAGCTCATCTGTTCTTTCCCCTCCCAGACACAGTTGTGACTGTAAAGCTACATGTTGCCTGAGCACAGAAAAAGCCAAAGAGCTTCAACTGCTTCCACAGGAAGGGTAAATCTAAGCAGCATAATGCTGTGTCAGGGAGAGATACCAAAGCAAACTTGTAATAGATTAACAGGAGTATTGAAAACAGCTTTGCTGTATTATTTATAGCCAACACTTGTTGTTCTGCTTTCAGGACTCAAGTCAGCATCTGAGAGCTGCTGCATGCAACTGTGCTGAGTTAACACCTCCAGCTCAGCTGCCTCAGTGGAGTCTAAAACTTGTCCCATCGAGACAGTGACTTAATGCCAGTTAGTAATATGCAAATATTACTTGCATCTTGGCATACTCCTTTTTTACTCATTAATAGTCTGGTCATGAAGCCCTCAGCACTTTCTACCCTATTTACTTC
>NW_008655423.1:132151-144206 GCF_000695815.1 Acanthisitta chloris | reverse complement strand
TGAGTAGCTTAGAAGATCCCCATGAAAGGTCTCCAGTTCTCTACAGATGCAGTCTGTATGAACTGTGGTGTTCCAAATTTCATCAGCACAGCCATCATTTTCGCCATCATTTTATCCCAATCTCAGCATTATCTCATCCTTTGAGAAATTGCTGTCCACCCTGCCTGCAGTGTTTTTCAGCCTGGAGTATTGGATTGCAGGGCTTTGAGATCAGATGTGCTTCAAGGGCTTTCTGCATCAAGGCAATCTGAAATTTTTTCCACAACAGAGTCAGTTGTCCCTTGTAGAATTTTCCATATCTTAGTGTTTGCAACAGGAAAAGGCACTGTGCATAATGGTAGCAGACTGCTTCACTAACATTGAGGCCTTAGAGAATTAATTCTCTGTAAATTTGTTGTCAAGGCAATCCCAGAGACCTGGAAACTAGACCACCAATAACCAAACGAGATTTTCCCCCGAACCACAGGAAATCCATTCAGTTCCTTGGTAGATCTAGTCACATCTGAAAAGGAATCCAGGATCCTGGGATCAACTCTAATCTGCTGTTTTCAATATACTATGTAGATACAATATCTCTATAGTGTATTACCCATCAAATAGCACCAACTCTGCCTTTCTGCTTCATGGCATATTAGAAACACAAACTTGCTCATCATCCTGTTTGCTCTGGCATCTTTTGGGGGAATTTTTTACTAAATAAACTCTTCATAAGTGTAAAACATGCTGTGAATTTCCAGTAAATCAGACATAAACTTACCAGAACAGAGTTAAGCAATGTTTGTGACAATCTTAAGATTATTTTCTCAGTTCACAACTTTGTTTTGGTTGACAAGTTTTCATTGTGTCTGTGGAATATTCTTTCTGGAAGAGCAAGAGCAAGAGGTGACTGTGGTTTATTTCAAATGCATTAGTTAAAGCTTACAACAACCTATTGAAGAGAAAAAGCAAAATAAAAAGGGAAACTAAAATGTTTATATTATAACAAAATTTGCCACAACACTACAATTCCAGCTGTATCAGCATTTGTACTGTAAATGACTGTCAAGGGTTTATAATTTGATTGCCACACTTCTTTCTTCCCTGATATAACATCCTAGCAAAACAGCTTTTTGATTTATCTGAATATTTAAACAAAAACACACATTTCATATGTTTTTCAGTTAGCTCACTGTGAAACCCATTACAAAATAAAAACAATATTAAAAATGGATGTGCATAAAATCTACTCAACAGTTTGATGACACATATTGTAGTCATTTATACAAAGACAGAAGAACTCCATTATTTTATGTCACTTTGTCGAGTAAGGTCTGCAGAAAAATAGAATTGTCCCAAGATTTCAGTCTGGCATTTGGCAGAACCATTTTACCATGGCTGGGAAAATTATTATAGACTGGGAAATTATTATAGACTGGGAAATTATTATAGACTGTTAGGAAAAGCTAACAGCCAGGTTAGCTAGGGGTTAGCAATGGGCACATGGCAACTGTTCCAGCAGGTGCTTCACTTGAGCCAAGGGTTGTGCCTTTCTCAAGACATTGCCCCATCACTGCAGGCTATGCCATGGGTGGCTGCATTACACCTGCTCATAACACAACTAGAGACAGCCTTGTTTGTAAGCTAATGCAATGTATTTCTGGAACAGTGGCCTCCTCTCAAGACAGTTCCACATTTTCTGGCTTGTGGTATTCTGAAACTCCTTTTCGGATAGCTGCACTGGTTTCCAAAACAAGGACAACTGCAATTGTCTAAGTCAAAAACTGCATTTGTACTCATTACCCTTTGCTATTCCAGTTAGAAAGTAAACTAGAAATTGGTTAATATTTACACTTTGATTAAGAGAAGAGCTATTTTTTTCACTTTTAGAAGCCAATTGCTTTCAGACTGGTTGTTTACAGATGCATAGCAACCTTGTGCTGGGCAGTATTAAGCTGTCCTTCTAAGGTTGCTTTGAACTTTGGCAAACTGTCATCATGCACAAATAAATATAAAAAATTATACTTTAAAGTATTACACTTAATAAAGAGATAAAATTTAGGAGGACCTAACAGAGTCGTACATTTTAAATATTCCTTTTATGGTCAGTAAATAAGACCTTCCTTACCTGCAGTCTTTGCTTGGATACTAACACCCAAGACTAGTAAATCCAAGGTGGCATGGAAATGCACATGCTGATGGTATTTTTGCTGTGCTTTTAAGTTATTGTTCTTTGGTCCCTGATTGAATCTGGCTGACTTCTCAGAGAAGCTCACCAGGAGGATTCGCTCAGCTTACCCTGCCTGTCCTGTTGCAGGGACAATAGCTTCCAGGCAGCCACACAAACCTTTCAAAATAACACAACAATTTCTGCTTTGGCCATCTGTCCATGGAATCAGATTAAAGTGCTTTTAGAGAAAATAATTCTTTGCCTTATTTTTATTATTATTCATTCCACATTCCTTCTCCTGAGCCAGAGACAACATGATAGGTCTGATTTCTCATACATCTCCTACAGTTTCAAAACCAAAAAAACCCTTTCTCTAAGCCATCAAAAAAAAAGCTTTAATCCTTAAACTAACAGTGTAATTATAAACTCATATCCCACAGAAACATTCCCTACTAGCTACCACCGTCAATAGTAAATAATTTACATGGAGAGGCTCTAATGGTAAACACTCCACTTGAAAGCTCTTCACAACAGACAGCAGGATAACAGTGTAATTCAAACCAAGTGAGGAATGTTTGACTCTCTTGCCATTTCCCCACTGACAAAGTGCAAACAAAATTCCATGGATCTTCCTGCTAGAGGAAATGTGCTCAGTGGAATAGAGCTGTAAGGGCACAGGCAAGATGTTTGAGTGCAGATATAATACAGGCTGCTAAAATGATCTCTGTCTAGGGCTGCACTATATGATGCTTCCAAGAAAAAACCTGGGGAAAGTTTTATGAATGAAAATACCCCTTCTCTGACATTAGGGATTATCTGAGTATCTGGGATGGTCTTGCTGGGGAGAAGTGCTGCAAGGAACTTTTTTCCCATTTTGTTACCCTCCCTGACTCCCAGCATAGCAAGGTGGAGCCCTGGGCTGAGCCTGAGAAAGGCAGAGCAGACATCAGTCCTGCACAGCTGACTGAGCTTTGCCTCATCCTGCAGAGCAGAGTGTGACGTGGACAGAAGAAGGATTGAGAAACAATGGAAATTGGGTGGAAAGACCAGTTTTTAAGGAGTGACAGCAAAAATAAATGCATTCAAAAGCAAAGCTGCTTATATTCAGTACTGTCACAGTGATGTCACCCTCCAGTTAAATGGATTGACAGGGTTTGCAGTCCAGTTGTCCTCCCAGTGCATCGGGTTAGGTACAAAGAGCCAGGGCAGGTAGAGCACAAAATTCTAATTCCCCTGTGGTAGAGGAACAATTCACTGTCATTCCTAGGCCTTGAAATCAGCAAGAACCATTCAGTACTGGGAAAAGTGAGGACCTTAATCTGTCTGCCTTGTAATAAAACTTTGTTTCTAAACACTCCTCTGTTATAAGCTTTGGCATGGTCACTACTTTGTATTTGAAAGAACTTATATCATAGATGACGTGAGGAAAAAGTCAAATGTAAATTGTGCACACTGAACAAGATTAAGGCAATAACAAACTACAAATACTCTAAAAGGACAAAACATCACCTACAAAGTCGTTTGTTACATTGTCTGAGTCACATCAGACATATATATCACATTGTTATTTCATTAATGTTCTCCCCATGAAGCTGTACAATCAGCAGAAACTCATTAAAAAGATCAAGCATTGCTGTGCTAAATAGCTCACTTGCTCTTCCTGCTTGTCTCCAAACTACAGCTTTTTATATTTTTCTCTTCCTGAAGACTGATCCAACATGATCAAATTTCACATCAGTAAAACATATTAAAATGAGAGAATATGACATCTTTCATTTTCTAATTTCTTATTCCTAAAAAAAGCCCCTAATTGAGTAGTATATATTATTTGCTTGATACTTGGAGCTATGAAACACAGATTATTTCCTGTTATTTTGTTCTCCCTGCCCAAACCTAATGTTATTAAATTCACTGTTATGCCAGGATATTTGTAAGGTGCAATAAAAAAAGCTTAACTGCTTTAATGTCTCTTTTGAGTAATATAATCTGACTAATCTGACAGGCAGAATATTTTAAATTATACTGATTTCAAGATGAGAAAAATAAAAAAGACGAGCAGGAGTGTAGAGGAGTCATCTGTGTATGAAATATTAATGGAAAAATTATATATGTAAAATGAGCTGGGAAAAAGGCACTGTGCCTTACTCTGTATTTCCTAGGGGAATTTAACCTACACCCCAAAAGTGGATACTGAGCAGAATGATGAACAATATGTAGGAGCATACTTGTTTTTACTGCCTCCAGTCGCTTAGAATGAGGAAATCAAGAATTGAAACATATGGATTGTCACAGCACATTTGTGTTTGCCTCCTGTGATTCAGTCCTCAGATGCAATTCTGTATTTAAACAGAAACGTCCACAGTCTTCTTCTGAGGAATTTCTGTCTTGCTCTGTGCACAGGATGAGGAACGTCCTAGGAATAAATGCCATGAATAGGATTATTATCCATACCAGTGTATTCCAAGTTACCTAGCTTGCTTTCTTGCTTGCATTCTTTTTTTTTCAACAATCAGAGCCACACAATCATTCTGAGACAAAATCAAGTCTGACCCACTGGGGGGGGGTGGAGCAGGAGGCAAAAAAAAGCAGCTTACTAACAGTGGACATGATTTCTCTTTTTTAAAAAATTTTTTTATTTCTGTGGGTGGATCTGTACATATCATGAAAGAAGAGTTGCAGTGATTTAATGACTAGCTTTCTGGTTGAGAGACATCAATCTTGTTTTCTCAAGCATGGCAAACATTTCTAGTTTTTACGTTTGAATACTCAGATTTTGCATATTTAAGCAGTTTCAGCTGGCAACAGAGAAATAATCATGAACCACACTTCCAGTTTCTACCTCAAAGGACACAAATAGACACCTCTCATTTAAACACCTATACTATAAACAAACAGTATTTTAGCTGCATTTTTTTTCCTGAAATGGTTGGATTATTTTTGATTCATCTTTCAGACCATAGTGAAGATCTGAATCTATGATACATCCCTGGGTGTAGACTTACAGAAGCATAACTGAAACTGAAAATAAAACCTTGCAATAGCAAGTGACACTGTGAATCTTAACAGCAGAACAGGTAACTCTGGAGAGAGTCACACAACCTGTGGAAGGTGTGATGGGTAGGGATGAACAAGAGGAATGTGGTGGTTTAACCCCAGCAGCAGCCAAGAACCACACACACACACCCACTGATGGGGGAGAGAAGCAGAAGGGTAAAAGCTAGAAAAGGTCATGGGTTGAGATAAAGAGAGTTTAACAGAGAAAGCAAAGCCATCATTCCAGGATGGGCACCCCAGCCAGAATGACCACACCAATTCCTGAGGCAGGAGAAAATGGAAGGGGAGGGGAAAAAAGCCTCTCTCAGTGGTTCTAGCAGTTATTTCAGGGCTGCTATGAGAACACATAAAGGGCTGTCATTCTTACAGCGCTAAAGGTGTAAAGATGATGATCTTCTGTATCACAAAATAAAGTTTAAAAAAAGACAAAATAAACCCCAAATCAACACCCCCTTTGTAACATATTTGACAGATTTTTCTGCTATAAGCAAGCTCAGTGAAAACAAGCCTTTCCCACACTGCAAAAACATAAATAACCATGATACAAAATATATGATTATGATAGCCATGCTTTCTACCTTTTCACTTCTGAAACTACAGATAACATGGGTGATTATGGCAGAGAATATTAAAGAACTGATTTGAATCTCAAGATGGACATTAACAAAACAACATGAACTGTCAAGAAATTCTTTTTTTCCTGAGGAATTTCAGTTGAGACCCATTGTAGGTTTCCATGAAAGTATTTTATACTAGAGAAGAGGAGTTGTAGGAAATCATCAGCCTTATTTATTTCAGTGAAACAACGATTTAGTACAGAAGATAAACCCTTGCAATTAGAGTGGCACCAAGATTAAATCCATCTGAGATTAGACCCCAAATTACCAAAAATGTGTCCTTCTGGAAAATACTTGATTTTGTGTTGCTCCTTATCAAGCTGATTGTATGCTGTTTCTCTGAATTTCAGTATCTGTGCAGAATTAAAACACAGCAAGCCTCATTTTAGGGCAAGTACATTGACATTTTTTGCACCACTGACAGCTGGAAATTCTCGCATCTATCATTAAAAAGCAATGCAAGAAATAACAAATAAGAAAAATAAAATAGATTTGCCTTCTGCTAATTTCATAGCAAATTGACATACTTCTTTACCTATAAATATAGTAAATAAGTACATCAGACAATGTAAATTGCAAGCAGCAGCAACTAAGCTCTTCCCAGGTCTAAGAAGAGATAGCCACTTTTCCAAGTAGATCAGTTGGAATCGATTTGCCCATTAATTGCTTAATTTTCTCTTCCAGATCCTCAGATTGATTTTCTATTCCAGACAATAGAATTTGGCTCAAGTCTGCTGGCAGAAAATGCTGTCAATCTCTGTTTCCTTATTTCTCTCAGTCAGTGAGTCTCAGGAAAAGATAGCACGCTAAGTAACGAAGGGCTTTTTGTGCAAGAGTTTTCTCCAAATAAATCTCACCTCTCAGAAAATCTCAGTACCTCATTGTTACTGGCATAGTCACAGAAGCCATCTCTGGACTCCATGTCCAAAAGGAAAAAGTGCTGTTTGATGAGAAATACAATTTCCTGGACAGAAATCTGTCAGTTCGGGGAACCAGGTGCAGCTACAGTGTTAGGGTTTCTTAATTTCTTTGTTCCTTCTTGCTTGTTTACATACTAGAGGCTTTTTTTTCCCATAAGTTGACAAACAGGGAGGTTATGTTTCTACTCTGTGTAGCTCGATAGGAATCTCCTGAGCCTCTAACTGGTACTCCAGTAGAGAACAGAATACACATGAATGTGCAGAAGATCTTGATTCCATTAAATCAGAAGTAAAAATCCAATTGCCCATTCACCACCACAACACAGCCCATCCTGTGCCACCAAGAACAGAGAAAAATTCAGTCTTACTATGGCTTGAAATACCTTCTGCTTTTATCTCCAGTTATATGAAAATTGTAAGTGACTTTGTCTTTCGTTCTCCTGGAGACACAACAATGTCCCATTGTTGCTTTCTACTAAAACCCCCACTCTTCTTACGTATTTGGTGATGAGGTTTTATGAAGAAAATGGGATTTATTAATGAAACTTGAGTGAAATCCAGACCAGATTACAGCCAGTAAAAGCTTTGTCATTGACTTTTAGAAAACTAGCTCTTTATCCTGAGTATCTCTATGCTGAAGTGCATCTTTTACCATGTGAGGGAACTTGTAGACATCAGGGAAATTTCCTACAGGGCAAACCTGTTTGAGGAGCTAGGATCCAGAGGACATCAGCCAAGCTCATGAGTTTAAGGCTGCATGCCTCAATCTACCCAACAAATGTCCAGAAAAAAACTCTTCCTTTTGATGACTGTAGGCCTGCTATTTTACCAAGTTTATAGCAAACCACAGCTTGTAAAGCAATTTTTTGTCCAACTTCTTTGAGACTCATATTCATAATTAAGAACACAATCCACAGAGGAAACATTTTATACAAATGTATAATCAATTTTAAAAATAATTTCATTTTCATAAAACTATATTTCTTAATTTTAATGAAGAAAAAATATATTTGCAACATCTTGGTCTAGTTAAGAATTAGAATGGAATCTGGACAACATACTTTTAAATTATTTTTTTAAATGTATAAAACATTGTTATCTTTGACACTGTGACTAATGCTTTGCCAGTCTTTCTTTTAATAGATTCCATGCTTTCATTTGAAAAATAACAGACAGGATTTTATTTCATCTTCTAAGCTGCATTTAGCAGGCTTGAGAACTAATGGAATTAATTAAAAGGGTTTCTTAATTACTCCTCGGTTAAAGAATTTTTCTTCCAGTGCTATTCTTTAGCTAAGTTTCTTATTCACCCATAAGTGGGGATTTCAATCTCACCTACCATGTGTAAGAAAGTGTTTACTCAACTTCTCTTTCAAAAATAGTTCTGCAGCCGTTTTTGGAGGTTTTTTCCTATGATTATTATTTCTGCCATTGTTATTTCTCCCATTCTTTATTATTTTCTCAATGCTTCAGGCTGTCTCTTTAATATTTCTGGTTCCATCTGTAAAGTAATTTAAGCTCCTTGCAGACCATTGAGAAAAACTTAAGCCTTAGAATTATTTTGAGAGTTTATAGTCAGGTCCAGAATGGATAGTAATGTCTGGTTAATCTTCTACCCATTTTCTGTCATGAAGCTGGTACTGTTCCATAAGGACAGCACAACCTCAGAGCCACAATATATAATATTTAGATTTCTTTGCCAATATAATCATCAGACCAATCTTCCTCTGTTGATTTGGAATGGCTGAGAAAGCTGCATGTGATAGCATCAAAAATATTCCAAGTTGATCACTGATCAGTTCATTGTTCTGTTTCCTCACACTTTCAGTAAGAAGTGTTCCCAGTGAGTGCTTTGCAGTTGATATGGAGCATGAGATGCTTGGGTTAGTCCATAGAAAGTGCTGTATATCATGGCTGGCTAAACAACAAGGCAGTAAATAATTTTCTGAAGTGCATCATCAGTACACAAGCATCTCCTTACTATTGATTTATCATAATATGTATCAATTTATCTTCTGCTATTGACTGTAAGTTCTGTGGAGCATGAGCGATTCCATTATTTATTTTTTTTTCATTTTGGATGACCCTTATCAAAATTGGTACAACTTGATAATACTTTGTATTGTAGTTTTCATAAATTGAGATCAGACCATTATTAATTCCTTGTTTAATTTCAACATAGTTAGGAAATATTCATCATTATACTTATTTTAAAATGTCACAGAATCTCACAACTAATAATTACAATTATTTCAAGGAAATTATATTTTTTGAGGACTATAAAATACCTGTAAATGACATTTTTTTCACTATGTTTTATATTAAGCATTAGTTCTGGCTAATTATAAGGCTCTGAGGTTTTTTTACACTACAGCTAAAATTGTTGCTCACTGGAGAAGTAAACCTGAGCTGAGCAGCTGCAGACAAAGGTTGTTTTTCAGAGAGCAATGAAAATTGCTTTCCCCAACTCTGGCTCCTGAAGAAGTCAAATGAATTCTAAAATGTGGTTCTGATATAATATGCACATAAATGTCAGAAAAGAGGTTATTACCATCACTCACTGGCAGGATGGGTTGGTAACAAACACATGAATGTTGATATTAATGATTCAATTCCTACTACATTATTATGCCCAGAGACAAAAAGTTGTTTCCTTCCACTAAAGGGAGACATCTGTCTTCACACTCTAAAATAACTAGCAAAGTTGTCCAAAAAGGAGTGTTTTTGTTTGGCAAAACAGAAACAATTTCTGAAGTGGTGACTAATCACATTACAAAGGTCTTCAAAAAGTCTGGGGTTTAGCCCCTGTTAATGAAAATGTTTGTCCATATGGACATTCTTTCTTTACTAGAAATAAATTACCTTTATGTTACACAGACTAGGGAAGAAAAGACAAATAACTTTCTTGAGAAGCAGCCCCAGGAAAATTGCATAACCTTTATAAGCACTAAGAAAAACTCCTTGGAATAAAGTAGGCACCTGATTTCATTACTTATAACAACTTACAAATATTCCACTAAAATGCTTAAATATATTATTAAGAAAACAAAAGTACATGCTCTAGCTTATTACCACTTGGCTAGTTAGCATATTTACCTTGAAGAGATGCATTTTGATGTGTTCAGAATATAAATTTTCACAAATAGTGCATCTTTAATGTCAGGAAGGGGAAATATTAACAGTGATAAAAATCATATAATTTGTTGTCAAAGACTCATATCTTGCATCTTTTTGGTCAGAGGGGAAAAGTTGGATCTCCAGGGCCCCAAGTGTTGCCATTAAGATATATAATGTTCTTTTCTCATTTCTTTCTTCATGTGCCAGATGGTGAAATAGGGTGAGCTAGAGGTGGTTTACAAATCATCTCTCTTCTTCCTAGGTTTATCTAGCAGAGAAAACAATACCTAGATTTAATGAGAGCATATTCAGGATTGAAATAAATCCTGCCCAAGGGGGTTGCAGGCCTATTAGAAGAGGGTCATGTGTTGCAGTCTGGTTCCTGGTGCACTGTAATGTCAGCAGCATCCCAGGGCCTGGGGTCACTGGGTCTCCAGCACCACACAGCCAGATTGGCTGCATCACACACCAGAAGGGCTTTTAGTTCACATTAGAGAGAATTCAGGTATTCTCTTTGACAGTCCCACCACGTGTAAATCCAGACCATTCTCTGGTTTTAACGCCTGTCTGGTTTTAAGTGCCTTGGCTTTTTTAGTAACTCCAAGAAAGGTGGTCTGGAATTATCATATTACACAGTTTGCATGTTGCATTCAAATTATATCACTGTTTTGCTTCTGTAATCATTCCACTGTAATCAGAAAGAACTTACCCTTGCAAAGCACTTTCAGGTAATTGTCTGAATTCCTTTATATTTGTTTTTCTTCTTACATGATTTAATTATAAGGCCATGTGACTTGGATACTTATCTTTGTGGCTAAATACATCCAGCAGAAAGAATAAGAAAAAGAACTATTTATAACTGAAAAAGAATGCAACACATTTAAGAAATATTAAGCCATTTGCATCAGACCACAGATAAATATGCCAAGCACAAAAATTATTGGTTGAGTAAGTCAAAAATTTCAATGGAATTGAACTTTTGCTCACTTTCTACTTTCCTTTGTCAGCACAATTTAACAACACCTTGTATTTCTGCTTTGAAAACCAGCCATCTTAAATCAAATAAAAGTCTCATTAAATTTCCCACACTCTCCTTTAGAAAAATGCAGTTCTATGGCTTTTCCCATTGTCTGTCTTTAGTGCTGTTTAGCAGGGCTATTGAAATGATACTAAGACAGCAGCACAGGTGGATGCAGAACATATTAATAACAAAATAATTGGAATGTCAAAGCTCATGAATTAGCACTTCTCAAATTCAACTGCAATCAGCAGATTATGGTGTTGGTGCCTTATACAAACTATAAACACTGCAATTCATTATATGCATGCCCAATATTTTTTTCACTAGGCTTCTTTGCCACTGAGTGCTAAATTAAGGAATTAATCCTTCAGAGTTCAATGAAAAGGCTTTATTGCTATTCACAAAATCAAATACTTGGAACAACAGACAATCTGGGCAGCTCCCCCAGCACAGTATATCCTGACTCCATCTGTGCTTAGCACTCAATAGCTAGACAGGTGGAGGGAATTTTTCAGGCCAAGCTGAAAATTCAGACAGTTCTCACCTATTGCTCCTTTCTCCTGAAAACTCTAACTTCAGTTCATCAGACAAAATATTAGTTCTGTAGGAGGAGAACGTGGACATGGTTTAAATCCTTTCTCTCTGAGCCAGTCCCTCAGAACTGACCCTTTCTTCCTTTAAACTTTCTGCTGAGCCCACCACTCCCACATGAAATACCATTTTCACCCTCTTCTTGCATGCACACACAGATACCAAAGAGTTGAGATGCTACAACAACAGACAATGACAAATACCCACAAGCAAACATTTGTTTAATTTGTAGACTTGGGAAAAATAAACAGGGGAAGGGGTGGGCAATAAAATTCACTTTTGTTGGTCTACACAACTGTAAATACAGAAAATAAAAAATAAACCACACCTAGTCATTGTCCTTTTTTCACCTAATGTTCTGAGCCATTGGTTTCTTTACGTCATATCACAAAGAACAAGTCAAAAGTCCAGGTCAGGTAACAATTCGTCTGAGTGGAAACAGAGACCACTTTGGGTTTTATTATTTAGAAGATTATTATTTTTCTCACATGCAAAATCTGATGGACGGGGATCATTGATGAGTTACACAGAGGAAAACAAAATCTTTCCAAGAGTCCCTGACTCCTTTACAAAGTATCTACAGTTTGCA
>NW_008655423.1:105731-132138 GCF_000695815.1 Acanthisitta chloris | reverse complement strand
GGGAAAGCTACACTCTATCTGGCATGCATCCAGTGCACAGTCTTTAGGAAAATTGATGGACAAATATTTTTTTAACCCTGTGATCTTCTGTGTCATTGATTCTTCTAGGCTGTAGAACTGCCTATGCCAAAAGGCCAGAGCCTCTGAGAGTCCACATTGTGACTCACACTTAGCTTGTTTTCTTAGCTATATTAAAGATGACAGCTTTAGCTGATTAAAAATACCTGTCTAGCTAAATACAAACACTGTATTTATTGTTGCACAAGATTTAAAAAGAAACAACAGAAAGGGAAACCTGTATTACACTGCCATTGTACTTCTCAGGGACTCAAATTTGTAACTGCCATGAACATTAAAAAGAATTCAAATAAAGGATTTTAAAATAAATTTTAAAATATTCTGCTTCTTTTTCAGTCTGTGATACACCTTTTTTCCCCCTTTCAGCTTCTAACTACTCAGGGTTATCATCAAAAATTAATTACTTCTTCCCCTCTCAGCACCGTCTTGGTGCTTTCCGTGCTATTATATTCCCTTGGAGCATCTTGCTCTACTGATACTAACCATTTTTTTGTCAGTCTCTAGTTGAATTCTGAGCAATTATTCTTCACTCATACTTAGTTTTGAAGGCTTATTCCCATCTTTCAAAGGTGTAGAAAGGTTTTCATGCCTTTAAAATTGTCTGGCTTTTCTAATGATATCAGCATGTCTAGTAAGAGGTTTTACATCTCCCCACCAACCTTGCTTAACCCAGACTGCAGAGTACCACATTCATTTGTTTCAAGTTTTTTTATGGATATTTTACTAAGACCTTTATGTTTGCAAATATCAAATACCTTGCTGCATGTTACAAAACTGATCTCTTACAGCTGTCAGTTAATTTATTTAAATACCAAAAGTAATGCATTTTATATTAAACAACTACTGAGGGAACAAAAGACAAAGCACTTTTTCTCTTTATTTCCCTAGCAGCATCCAAGCCTTGCCTGTGGTCCACTCAATTTAGGGACTACATAATCTCTCTGTAAATTCCACATGTGAGTGCTGCCTGGTTATTGTCACTGCATAATGTCCAGCAAGATGAAGCAAAGCTTTCAGAGGGATAACAGTATTCACATAGCTTTGCATAAATATTGTATAATGGCTTCCCTCTGAGAGATTTGTAATGCTCCAACATCAAAAGACTTATGCATTAAAAATAACTGGGGTGCAGATCAGATTAGCTTTTTCACACTTCAGAATTATGCAGTTTGGAAGAGCACAAGTCCAGTGACAGTGGAACTCCCATTTGATATATTCAGGACTTCATGCAAAACAAGTTTTTTCAAATCTAAAACATACCAAGTCATTTATTAACAATTAAATTATTAATATCTTTATGAATGCATTGTTGACTATTGACTTATAAAGAAAACCATTTAAATAAGCTAATAGTAAATGTGTGTGAGCAATTTATGGATCAGCAGAGTTTTCAGGCAAAAGACACGAGCTCATACTACTCTGGGAATCTTTCTTTTATACAAACAGCAGGGTCAGGCTAAAGAACTTTGCCAAGTTCTTTGTGCTTTACTTCTTATTCAACTTTCTTACGCTAATGTCACTGATATGTCATTTACACAGCAGACAGTATTTCAGTCTGTGGGAGGCAGGAAAAAGCTAAGAAGTCTTTTCCACTTCCTTTACTGCAAGATTCTTGCTCTCAGGAAGGTCTTGCCCAGCCTTGTATAAAATGGCTCAGCAATGGGACTGACTTCATTCCCCCATAAAAACACAGTTCTCATCAGGAGGGCTCAATGTTGCTGAAATTCCCTTGATGAGCAAGAAATACTTTACTTAGCTCACTATCTATCCCATTTACAGATATTAAACTACTGATCCTGCAAGACACTGATTGCCTCCAGTTCTCACCGAAATGGAATACAATCTTACAAAAGGACAACTTACACTACCATTATTTGTCTCTTTCCACCTTAGGAGTAACTTTTGTGATAAATTAATGCATGTTGAGACATGGTTAACTTTTAAACAGCTAATCTTAGCTGTTTAAATCAGGACAAAGCCAGACAACTTCACAAGGGATGGAGTCCTTGAAGTGGAAATTAAAAATTCCCCATGTTCACCTCACCTTGTTCACTGGTCATTGGTATCTGTCTCTACTGCAATAACCTCAGCTTGGTGACCCCTGCAGAAAAGAGTAACAAACCAGTTCCTCAGGTGCTGTTTTTCCAAATCTTAACTCTCTTGCTGTCACAGTTTAACCCCAGTCAGCAACCAAACACTACGGAGCTGCTCACTCACTCCCCCACCCATGGGATGGGGAAGAGAATCAGAAGGGTGAAAGCTAGAAAACTCATATGTTGAGACAGGCAGTTTAACAGGGAAATCAAAAGCCACACAGACAAACAAAGCAAAACAAGAAATTAATTCACTGCTTCTCATGGACAGGCAGGTGCTCAGCATCTCCAGGAGAGCAGGGCCTCATCACCTGTAATGATTACTTGGGAAGACAAACATCATCATTCCAAACATATCCCCTTCCTCCATCTTCCTCCCACTTTATATACTGATCATGAAGTCATACGGTGTGGAATATCCCTTTGGTCAGTTTGGGTCATCTGTCCCAGATGTGCCTCCTCCCAAGCTCCCATGCACCCCCAGCTCCTGGCCAGCAGAGCAGCATGGAAAGCAGAAAAGACTTGAGCTTTGTGTGAGCTCTGCTCAGAAATAACAAAAACATCTCCGTATTATCAACCCTGTGTTCAGCACAAATCTAAAACACAGCCCCACACTAGCCACGGTGAAGAAAGTTAGCTCTGCCCCAGCCCAAACCCAAACATTTGCCAATGTTAAAGCTGGTCATTATAAAAACATAATGCTCTGAAGTTAAACAGAAGATTTCTGTTCATGGATTTCTGTAGGCATTGCATTTTAGTTATGTGGGATTTTCCAGTCTCATCAGTACAATGAGAACTTTAGCTTCTGGCAGCAATAGCCCTTTACCCCTGATGTCATCAGATTTGAAGAATTTAGGAAGTAATAAAGTTCTACAGTCATTCTCCTCCAAATTGCTCCTCTGCCTCTCATCTTTTACCCAGCTCTCCTGACTGATCACCAGTCTTTCTAGATAAAACAAGCATTACAGACACATCAGGGAGCCAAGCTGTAGTTACTTTTCCCCACACCATAATTTTAAACTGACTCTAAACTCAAGCATTATGCCATCACTGTGATCCATGCCTAACAATATATGATTTTCACCTCTGGCATAACATGCTTCTTGAATCTGGATAGAAATCTCTTTATACTACTTCAGACAACAAGGTCTACAGGGCTTCATAATGAGCTCTCAGGCAGGTTGATTAACTGATTTGGACTGGGAAATTTAGCACAGCACTATGAATACTAATCAGAGAAAAGATATGTCTAGGATTAGGGTGATGCTATGGACAGAAGTGGATGTGGATTTCAGTATATTGCTAAATTCTGCAAGATGTGGTGTGTTAACAGGACTGACAGTGTTTGTAGTGTTAAATGTCTCTTGTTTATTGGAGGGTAAGTCTGATAATGGTCAAGCTTATATTTAGCATTTGAGCTTGAGTGAGGGTGAAAGTTTAGCGCTCCAGGCATTAAAGAACAGTTGTTCCAGGATTTCAGCATTTAGGGAACAGTCCTCCAAATCATTAAATGCCAGGCAAGTACCCTTACACAGAACCTGCTCAACTCCAAAGAATTCACTGCACAAGCCAGATAGACACTTTCTTGCTAAGCAGAAAATGAGTGGTTAAGAATGATATAAATTAGCCTGACCTACTAAATCTGTTTAGCTACTGTTCTGTTGTATACCATGGATCAGGTTGGAACATAGACAAGAGAACAAAGAAATCTGTCCACCGTTCAACCAAAGTTTCCAGCTTCTCTTCCATACACTTTCTGTTGTATAATAAACAAAACTGTGTCAAAGAAAATCTACAACCACCATCCTATCATCATTCTCAGCATAGACCCTGTTGTACTTTCAGCTACTACTAATTAGCACTCTCCCAAAAATCCTCCTAAACACAGACTCCAAGTTAATACAAAAAAAGGTGAGATAAGAGTAAAATAATTTAGATCTATAGGTGTAAGCTTTGCCATATCAGTTAGCCTTTGAGACAGTCTCTGTCTTTCGAATGGTTGTCCAAACTTCATTTGATTCACACAAAATCTTTGGTATGACATTGCTGAAATTTCCCAGACTCTCATAAACAAATTGCTGCTTAGCTCACAAAATGGCATGGATGCAAGAAGTCTTGAAAGTCATCTCTGACCTGTCCACTGGATGCCTTGAGCTGAAGACACACTTGAATTTCTTCTGACGTGGTATTTTTGAGACAGTTTTTCAAGTCTCTTGCATGGGTTAGGATTGTTTCTCTTCTGCTTGTTTACAAACTGGTACAGCTGAGGTCTTTGCCAATTGGCACTACAGGTCTAGATCAGCAACTTCAAAAACTGAGCAGCCACTGCTCATAAGGTAATTTTAGAAAAGGTCTTGTTCATAGAATCATAGAATATCCTGAGTTGGAATGGACCCATGAGGACCATCAAAGCCCAACTCCTGGCCCTGCACAGGACAGCCCCAAGACAGTACCATATGCCTGGGAGGATTGTCCAAACACTTCTTGAACTCTGTCAGGCTTGCATTTGTGATCACTTCCCTGGGAGCTTGTTCCAGTGCCCAGACACCCTTTGGGTGAAGAGTCTCCTAATATTTAACCTAAACCTACCTGACACAGCTTCCTGATTCTCTCTTGCATCCAGGTATGATTTGCTATGCAGTCTGACCTGGTTTATGTATATACCTTAATATGATGGCCAGAAAACAAGATTTTCCACTACCAATAGTTCTAGTATTCAACTTCTTTCTATGAGTTTTTCCTGCCTTTTCCAAAATATCTTCTGTACCACTTAAGGGACTGAAAACACAAGGTGTTCAGTTCATACACAGGAAAGGAAGTCCATCATCCATCACTATCATTTACAGTACTATAAGGTCAGAAAACCAGATAATATTAAATAGTAGAACAATTCAGACCACACGGAAATTTCCAGTTAAAAAAGACACAGGGAAAAGATGAAAGACCCAAGAAAGAAAGACTGTCATGCTGTACCCAACTCTCTTCTATGTGAATAAATAATCTTCATCAATATTATCAAGCGACCAAAGGCAACTATATAGAGCACTGATTCTGCACATATTCATGCCTGTGCTTAATTTTATGTGCATAAGCTGTCTCATTAATGTCAATGGGACAACACATTTATGCAAAGCTAATTCCGAGGATAATTATTTGGAGCATTAGGAACCTCTTTGTAATGAAGAAGCAGAGATCAAAATTGCAGTGCTGTTTGTAGCAAACTTGATTTGAAAGACACTTTTGTACAGTTTCTCCTTATTTTTCCTTACCTTTTATATTGCCAGTACATCCAGAAACTTCTATAAGACTGTATATATAGTGAATTAAGCTGGCTAGCTTGTGTGTTCATATGGATAAGTATAGGAATAAATAGATAATTTGTAAAGAAAGCATAGCACAGATTCTATACATGTACACTTCATGGCCTAATAGGATCCTTTTTTGCAATCACATTTTGTATAATAACATTTTATTGATAAAATTGTTATAGTGTTATCTAGAATTTGTACCAGAGCTCCCCATGGTCCAATCCCAAAGCTTACCAGTTTCCCTGTAATGAAAAAAGCATGAAAAGTAGAGACTTTCAGGCTCAAAATAGTATTTTCTGAACTCAGATTGACCATGTCTGATATTCCATCAGTGGTGGTTCCATACAGCTCGTAACTTGTTCTTTTGTGCAGCTGATTAGTCATTATGTCACTCGTGGAGGAGCTGTATGGTTCCTTATTTTGCCTCTGAAGATCCAAATATACTTATCTCCTGCAATACTTAACAGCACTTAAAACTTCTTACAGTGAGTGATTAATGCCCGAAAACAGTCTCAAAACCTGGACACTAGTCTCTAGGATGAGCATGATGGGCGTTAGTCTACAGGCCTGTAGCTATTTTCTCCTCTCTTTTCCTCTCCTAAAGCATCTTGAATTGTACTCATCCATCAAAAGAGCCTATGAAGAGAGCCATGGGTTTGAACCTCAATAGCCTGAAGCACTGCTGGATTGACTTCTCCAGGGGGCAAGGCTGGCAAAAATGTAGCTGTAGAAATAACTAGCTTTCCTTCCTGTAATGGTGAGAGAACTTACTCATTTGGAAGAAATGTTATATATACCTGTCTTCAAGTGGCCATCTGGCTTTTGAATTTGAAGGGACCAGAGACATCCATGCTGTGGAAGAGGATGACATTGCAGAAACACACCTATGCTCAGTGTTTCCACCTTGTCTGGCTTGAAGCACAGGTTTCAGCAGCTTCTCAGCCAAAGAGAGTGATGAGTTTGCATCTTATTTGAGGTATGTGTGTTCTCCTAAGTGGTGTAAAAGGGATCCTGGGAATGGCAAGTAGTTTTCACTGACACAGCTGTTGCCTAAACAGTGGGTTAAGCAGCCTCAGCCTTCTCACACCGCAGTCTCTGCAGATCCCGTTCATGTTTTACTGCATCTGCTCCCTAGTTCTTTCAGAAATTCAGCACTGTGCTCTCATATTTAAATATCCATTTTCTTTAGCACAGAAACAGGCAGACTGCCATGTGCTTGGTAAAGCCTGTTAATTTATATAATTTTAAATAAAAATAATTAAACTGATGGAAGAACAATCTGCTATTCATTTTCCTACTGAAAACAGCCATCACTGCCTTTTCATGAGAAATGAAGGCCTCTATTTTTTTAATATCAGTCTCCAAATGCATAAAAATCATTTTAATACTTAGTTTTCATCTTTGCTTCATGGCAAATTAAAAATGCAATCTATTTAGATCTTCCATGGTAGCAGATTTATGCAGTAGAATCACTGAGGCAATACATTCAAATTTCCCTTCTTCTTGTATGCAGAATATTTCATATAAAAGTAATTAAGACCTGAATGCAAAACCTATGAAATTCGCTAAAATATATATGAAACAGGATAGAGATCAATGTTTGTATCTCAGTAAGGATGGTTGCTAAGGTGTAACAAAACAGCACTCTTTTGTGAAATGGAAGGAAGCAATCTTGTGATACAAATAGAGAAATTGTGTCACATGGTCTATTCTATTAAGATAGAACATCATTTTGTATACAGTGTCAAAATTAAATTAAACTGGCTATTCTTTCCTATTACTCATTAGCATTTCGAATTTCCAAAGCCTTCACTTTTTCAGTTTCAGCATTGCTACTTAAGAAATCTAACGTGGCTGCTTATTTCAGCCTTTCTTTAATTTTCTCCTGATAGATTTTCAATGCAGCTCTGTTTTTTCTGTAAGTGAAAGCAAATTACTCCACACATTTCTCATCCTTTTTTCATGCCACAGCATCGATCATACTGAAGGCAATACATTTTCTTAATATTAATTTTGTGAAACCCATTGAGCAAAAATGACACCAATTCATTCATGTTCCTGGATCTAAAGATGACGAATCAGTGGATAACTTTCTGGTCAGTGCTAACTAGGTTCTGCATACTGGAAGAGTGCCAACAATGCCTTAAATAATTTTCAAGATTTAAGATTTAAAATATAAACTAGAACTCCTCATTGTTGCATCATCTTTGACCTTCATATCTTAATTTCACATTCTAGAACTGGCTGGAGAAAAAATCCAACAAAATATTTTCTTTTAGAAATTGCTCTTTTGTTGGAAACAGACTACTTGTGGGGAAAAAAAAACCCAAACCAGTTTGGACAGATGTTTTTGGAAACATATGTAATTTCCTACCAGCTCTCTGACTGCCTACTGAGGCAAGTCCCTGAACTGTGGAAATGATGGTTCTGACATCCTGCCCCTTAGTCTTGTCATCCTCAGAAATTAAACCTCCCTGCACAGTCATTCTCACCAAGATAAATCAGTGACAAGTGTTTCAGCAGTATCAAACATTGGACAAAAAGTCTCCACCTTTCAACTGAAGAATCCCTCCAATGGGTGGCTCATTTAGTATTTTCTAGAGGGTGAAGCTACTGAGTATAGGCCCAGAATGGCTTCTCACTGCTGTGGTTTATTTTCCTCTCTTTATTTTGAAGAAGTGGCAGATCAATGATCAGAAAAAAAAATGGTGTAGGAAAGAAAAATCTTTTTCTTGTCCTGAAGGAGTTCATATTTCTGCAAAGTGTGGGGCCATATGATCAGGTTACTGGCTGAAGCACAGAAATCCAGTATTTATATCAATAAAATCAAAATCACTAACATCCTACACTACATTATATCAGGGGTTGGGGAAAAGTACTGGTTTTATTTGGACAAGTTGTATTATTTCCCTTAAGAAGGTATAGAGGTAATGGCAAAGAATGAATTTAAATTCCTGTTGAGTTTTGGATATGGTGCTAGATGACTTCAAAGACAATGCAGCAAAACAATGTACTTCCTCAGCCCTGTTGTTTTACACTGAAGTGTCTCGGCCCAGGCAGATATCTGACATGGAATATATCAACCTAACTGAGTAATGTTTTGGCAAAATTTCTAATCATTTTATTGTCTCACAAAAGGGCATTGGACAATGTCAGTTAAAGCAGTACTCCCATCTCTGCCAGAAACACAGCAGAGTGCAAGGAAACTTTTATCCCCATGTCCAAATCCAAGGAAGGAACATAGAAGAAGCTTCTATTAATAGTAAAAATTATGTTACTTACTGTCATTTCTGCTTCTGATGATTTCCTGGGCTCATCTATTTTTCAAACAAAAGTTAGGTGAATTCTCTTTAGGAAGTGTTGTACAACCTTGATGCTGCTCCCATTTCCATTCATGAGAGAGTTCCTATTAACTTCCATGTGCTGGGATAAATCTCTTGTAAAGGAATGCATCCTTTCTTATTCAGATCAACAAATAGATGCCCCAGACTGAAGAACAAATATTCAGACAAGAAGTCTGATGGATTCTTTTATGAATCTCTTAATAAAATAATTGCACACTTTCTAACTGTAGAATTATGGAGGGGAATTTTTTAAAAAAAGCAAGCCACCAACTGTGTTAAGAATCCAGATTGATTGCATTGCATTGTGATCCAAAAATAATATTATTTCCATTTATGGATTGTAGTAATTTGCTACAGACATCACAAAACTGCCAGAGTGTCATGAATGGTCAGACTGGGAAGTTTCCTTAGCTTTAAACTTTAAAATACAAGCTTTCAAGCTTGTATCATTCAAAATACTCAGTGGAGATGAATCAATGGGAAAAAAATCACAGAAAGATATCTGAGTAGATCTTTGAATAATACATGATTTTTTTAATTGAATCAATGTTAAAAGTTAGAAACATATATATACCATTTGTATGAACAATATATTAATTAGGGTTATGGAATTTCCTTAAATTATGCAGAGACAGCTATAATCAGTGCTAATGGAAGAAAAGAAAAATGCAAGCATGAAAAGGAACTTATATTGCTATGCTGTCAGATGTAGTGATCAATGGCAAAGCATTTACAGCACTAAAATAAATTACAGCACTCTTGTGGCAATGCTGGAAATGGGTCTAGAGAAAACAGATTATTGGGATGCCTTTTATTATTTTTGGATTTCATGTAATCTGGGCAATGGAACCAGTTACAGAATTTCACAAACTACCTGGTGAAAGCACATAACAGATCATCTGTCTTCATCAGTCACTCAAAAGTGAGTGCATTTCTCTGCACCAGGGAGACATGCTAAATTTCTACTGTCTCCTAGAAATCCTTCAGGCTCCTGCACTGAAAACTCAACACAATCACTGATCAAGAATTACAACTATGCAGAGAAAAGCAGATGGATTGGGTTTTACTAGACTGGAGATCCAGTAAACCATATACTGCTTAATAAAAAATTCCCCAAATGTACATCTTTCTCTCTTGTTCCATTACTTAATCAGGTTTTTGTCAAAACAGATTAAACAATTAACATAACCTTCAGACACTGCAGTCTCCAAAGAAAAGAAGTCTCTCTTCCTCCAAGCAATGATTAACCTAGGTTTTGAGTGGCTATGACTCCCAAAATTTGGGACCTTTCATGCAGCTTTAAGAGAAGGTAGTTTAACAACAAATTCAGGCAACAGGACAGAAAACTAAGGCTTGGGCAAAGATATCAGATGGACATGCCTTCATTTAAGGCTCCAGAAAATACAACTGGCTCTGTGAGAATGAAGGGAGAAAAGATGATCTTGTGTTTTTTATGTATACGGGGAAAAGGTCATGAACTCAAAAAAAAAAAAGCAGAATTTTTAATATTTTTATTTAACATAAAATATTTCATAAGTCATCCTCATAAAAATTTAAAGTCTACACCACTTTTGTCAAAAGGATCTTTGCTCAGCAGTAGTGTCAGTTGGGAGCAGAGATCCTGCAACCACACAAGCTTCAACACAAAAAAAAGGCAAAACTTTAAGCATTGTCCACTCCAAAGAATATTTAAACAGGCTGTGAAGCATTCAGGGTCCCACTTCAATTTCCGTCATGGTAATCACAATACTGCCATCAGTCTCAAGCCTTCTGGAGATTTGCAGTAGAAATGTCAAGTTAGGACTCTAACCCTGATGAAAAAATTTCTGCCTCTGGCATATCCATGAAAAGTGCCTCATCATTACTTGGCCCATTAAATCAGTTTATTATTTTACAGGAGCCATTTACCCCTAATAGTAATACCTCATCACTGATACTATTATCTGCTTCAGGAGCACAGTATGGCTTGTTTTTTAGACTTGATTGCTCAATGTGGCTTGAAGGAAAATCTCTCTACACTTTTAATTTGATTGAACTGCTCTTTATCTTTGAGAAGATGTATGAAAATGAAATATGCCACATCTGCCCATAGCTGCTTGTGCTATTATCCTGTACTTCCGTTATCTACTTGGTTATTTTTCCTTTCAGTTTGAGGTTTTAATTTTTATAGACTGTGATCTGAGCATTAGTAACTTAATAAATCAACAAGAAAGAAAGCCATGAAAGAAGGCTAAGGACTGTTCAGAAAATGAAAGGAAAAACAAGAAGAGCTTTCCTTTAAGGTGAATGAGTTGAGATTGTCCCTGCTCAGAGGTGCTATGACATAAAAATCTAGTGAGTGAGAACAAGCAGGAAGGGTCGTACCATGGCCTCAGATGCATACAGAGCACTCCCATTGACTCCAATCAGAGCCTGATGCCAAAATCTCATGGCAGAATTTAACCTCAAGCAACGTTTTCGAACAGCAAGCCAAGCAGAGGTTTAAGATACTCACACACCATTCCCAAAAGAGAGAGGCTGCAAATGCTTTGTGTTTCT
Organism: Acanthisitta chloris; assembly: GCF_000695815.1. Taxonomy (NCBI): domain Eukaryota; kingdom Metazoa; phylum Chordata; class Aves; order Passeriformes; family Acanthisittidae; genus Acanthisitta; species Acanthisitta chloris. The sequence goes on along the minus strand of NW_008655423.1, from coordinate 120,777 downwards.
CAGCTGCTTTCCAGCCATGCTTTTCCTCACCAGGGAGTTCTTGTTGGCTTGAGTCTGAACATTGTTCACAGACTGTGTTCACAGGCTGTTTATCACTTCTAAACCCTCTATCATGCCCAACACCACCAGCCCCACAAAAATCAGAGGAATATAAAATGCTTTTTATTATGTATATATATTTTTTAAAAATACTTACATACTTCTGAAATACCTGCCATGCCTTTCATAACCATGTCAAATGCAAGCAGGGTCATGATATAAAAACCACGTACCCAGGTGCTACACAACAGATGAGTCATTGAAGGTGGTGAAATTCTTCTTGCAATTAATTGTGACTGATGTGTACTGTGAGATTTGGGTTCTTGAACAGAGATTTATACAAATCTAGATAATAATTTTTTTCTGAAGAGAGCTCATACTCTTTTATAATTGAATGTATTTTTTGACAAAAATTCCAGTAAGTACAAGTTTCTCATTTTTAGCCACAGTGTGCAAACCTAAAAAATACTAAAATTTTCTTTCCGCTTAAGACACTTCTTCAGCAAACATGTTACCCTAAAATTCTTGAACATCATACCTGAAATTTTCCAGGTGATTAAACCTGACAGTCTGTCCTATGCCAAAATCATCCATAAAAAAAATATAGAGTGCTAAGTGACTAAAGGTGTCACAAGGTGCATCATAAAGTATCCAGCCAGTTCATATTGGTACATACAAGTTGAATTTCTAAAACCAATTTTAAATAATTATCAGTATTTCTTAAAAGCTTCTATTTTCATAGCAATATGGGTGCAGAGACTTTCAAGCACAGACCATGTGTGCTAGGCAGGGATTTGTGGATGGGCTCGTGGTACTAAATTCCAAGCCAGGGCAGGATTATAGACATACCATGAAAGCCACAGGGAAAGGAAAGCTCTGTTCACACAAGTCATATACCTGGATCAGTCTCAGTGGCTGTGGAGCAGTTAAGCAAGATATGTAGTGACAGCTGTAAGAGTCAAGCCAGACTTATGACAGGTAAAGTTTTAATAGTTTTAGGTTTCCCACAAAGAGAATAATTTCAAGATAACCAGCAGCAGGAGCAGGTGTGAGCCAATTAATCTTCTCCAGGTGCATTGATGAGCTTTTCAGAAGAGCTAATAAATTTATTCATTTTGCCCCAAACTGTTACACTCACACCAAATTATGCAAGTTTTCCCATCTGTCTCAGTTGCTATTGACAAAGCACATGTGTCCATTTGTGCCTCATCTCATACTGAAACTAAGTTTAGGAGCTGGAAATCACTGAGTATGCAGGTAGTGTGTCATCTGTGGTACAGCAAACAGATGTGGGAGCTAAGAACTCAGGATCATATCCTGATCCATTATCTGAAGATACACTGATATTGCACAGTTTATGAATATGGCAATATTTAAAGCAGTTAGCATCTAACTATATTTTCTTTCTTTAACTGTAAGAAAAAATATTTGAAAAACTTTTTATGCCCAGAACAGAAATTAGCCACTTCAAAACATCATGAATTATTTCATTTCCAACTAAACCATTTGTTCATAGCAATACATTCAGAAGAACTCCATAATCTTCTAAGTTTAACTAATGGGGTTTTTTATCCTTTAGCAAAGAATCAAACCAAGGTATACTAAGACATGCAGTAAAAACTGTTACCCTGTAAAGTATTAGAAAATTTCCTGATATGCTATGCTTTCTACATTTTTTGCTATTTAATATGGTCTCTCCAAGCAGGAAGGAATGAGTCAAAAATAATTTATCATAGTCACAGAAGATTTATTTGATAAAACAAGGTAATTTATCAGCAATTTCTGCTGAATTGTATGCAAACTTACATACAGTTTTAAATGCATGGTAAAAAAATGTTATCTTTCCCAAATCTAATATTACATGACTGTGTCTTATTTTTCCTCTCATTCTACTCAGAACTGAAATGACTTACTGTGTATCTTTCTTGTACAGAATTTTTTTGAAGGAAACTAACACCATGTCTTTCTAATCTTCTAGCTGGCATTTTAGAAAACTTCAGAATTATAAAAATTCTTCTTATCTCAGCATTTATACATTCAGGTAATATTTTTGATATTAATCAAGCTGTCTTTATAGACTTCTCTAGTGCTGATATAGTAGTGATTCTCCTCCCTCCCCACAAAAATATTAATCAAATCAGCAGCTCTTTGCAAAGTTTTACTTAATTCCTTTCATCAATTCTTTTTTTTTTAAACAAATGGGTTCTGTCATTGTGATTTACACACATAGTAGTTCACAGTAAATTTATATTTGCTGTGTAACCATCTAACAGTTTAGCTATGCCATGTCAACACGTTGGGCAATTTGAGTACAGTCGAGGCACCTGAAATGAGGAGTTTGTCAAGCTCTGTCTGACCTTTAGACAGTGTATTGTTTTAATTTTTTTAATGTGTATACACACACACACATATATACACTTGGGTTTTGGGGTGAGAAGCCAAAACCCATAGCCAGGAACTGATGTTTCTGTAGATTCCCAGGGTAAAACAGGTACTACCCAAGCAATGCCTAAAACCCTGTGCACTAACCAGCAGGACATGTCTGAGCTCTGACTCCTCTTGAGAGCTCAGAAACCCAATGCAGGGCTAGCTCAGTGGTATTTCTACTAAAACACCACTTCTGCATTTCATGAGCTAAGCATTGAGATGAGACAGCTGAGGGGCCAAACAAGCTGTGCTAGTCATGGAAAGCTCTGGGACGAAGCCACAGCTCAGTCTGCAGAGCAGGTCCCTGTCCCACGGGCACCGTGTGCTGTGGGATGACACGTTTGCACGGGGAGCGATCGGTGCCGTGGCTCTCTCTTCCACCCCAGCTCACACCTCACTGTCTCAGCTGCCTCCATGAGGCCTACTCGAGGTTATTATCCAAAAATTTAAGGAACTAATGTTGCCAGCTGTAACGTGGTCAGAGATATTGCTGTTTGCAGTGTCTAGTAGACAGAGGATTACCTAAACTATGAAGACCTTTGAGGTCTCTTCCAACCTGGTTGATTCTATGATTCTATGACAAGACAATTTTTTCAGCATTCCACCTTGAGCCAAGAATTGATCTTGCCATGTGCTTTTACCTAACAGTGCATGAAGCAAACAGAAGGAAAGTCCAAAATGCACATCCAAGATTTCCAGATATAGCCCTTTACACAAATTCCAATCTTCTAATCTTTATCAATCCCGTCCCGTTTGCCAGAGGAGTCCAGGCTGTCCACAGGACATGCTGCATAGTGAGATGAAGATGCAACACCCAAAGGAAACCCAGGCACGTCCTGAGGACAGCACCAGTGCTGCCTTTGTGCCACAAACTGGGACTCACACACCAGTGCAATGCTCCTTCTGTGCTGGACCCCAGCAACCTGCAGCACCCAGTGGCTTGGGTACATGGGCCACACAAAATTCAAAACCTACTGACAACTGCAAGTGTCAAAAAATTAGTTTTTCAGACTGCAGGAGCCTTTGAAAGACAGATTATTTTTTTTTCAGGGAAAAAGAAGCAAAACAAACAAATACAAAAACAGCTAGGCACCTTTTTATTGAAAGAGAAAAATATTTTTAATTTATTCCTGTTCCTATCTCATCTCTCCTGATCTGATATGCTTTCTGGTTTCTTGCTGAACAACTGAGCTTTACTTCTCCTTAGCACTTCTGCAATTTTGATACTTTGAATTCAGCTTAATTCTTTCAGTTTAAATCACAGACTACAGATTTAACTACACAGAGAATTGGAATGTTTTTAACTCCTACAGGTTTTAAGCAGATATAAATCAAATGAGCATTTGATGTTCTTTGAATTCTAGTTTTGAAAATAATCACAGGATTAGGTGGTTTAGCTTTTTGGATGCTTCTGACCTAATACATTTTTAAAAATCAGTATCCACAATAGGAAGCAAAGTTTTAATACAATTTACAATACAAATAGACAAGAACAACTCAATAGATTTGGAATACAAAATACATTAGACATAATGGACAAACTGGCACAAAGTCAAGAGTCACTTGCTGCACTTTATTTTTAGGGATAATGATAAAAGGAAAGCATTTGCATTAAAGATTGTTGTTTAAATGAAATGCAACTGATAACATTAGATTCCACCATCCATAGAAAGATTGAACTCTCTTGTATCCACATCAGCTAATTGATATGAACTCAGGTATTTCGTTCCTAGTGCTTGCTGCTGGCTGACATTAAACTTCAGCTGTTTTACAGAGGAGGAGAGATACTTGAAACAGGAATGTGCTTTCTCCAGTGTTCTTTGCCTTCTAAAACAGGTCTGAAGTCAAAATGTGCATATACTCATTTAGAAGTTAAATGAAAAAAGGCAATATTCCACATAGAAATATGTACCTAATTTTTTAGTTCAAGTAAATTATAACATACTCAGAAAAAAAAAAAATTTTTACATTTTTGGGGTGTATTCCTATCTAATTGTTTTCAAAAATCTGACTTCCAATAGTAAGCAGGGACAAAGAAGTAAAATTAAATTCTCGAGTTTTTTTCAATTTTCAGGAGCAAAATATCTGTAGCTAGTAATTATAGAGCAAACTATTTTGTGAAAGGTATCATTTTAAGAAATGGAAGTTATTTTCTCTCTTCCTTACTTTCTCAGGAGATGAGGTGAAAACAGACAATGGTATCCCAATTTCAAGACAAGCAATTTCATAAATTTAGTTAGAAGAGGTGAGTTCTTACAGGACACAGGACCACAATCCCTTTCTTCCACTGAGAAAACTTTATTCATAGCAGAAAAAAAAAAGCTCTGATCAGGACAGAGATTTCTAACAAGGATGTTAAAGAGCTGGTTTTTTTATTCATAGAATGGAGTCTGAATAGGAAAATATTTTTCTGTTTGACACCATATGTGCTGCAATTCAGGTCTATATTACAGGTGGATTTTTAGACTCTGGAGTCACATAGGCATAATGAGTAACTCATTTCTGTTGCAAGTTCAGGGAGAATAGACTTTAAATTAAAAAACTAACAATCTCTAATAACTCCTTATTCATGCACAGAGCTTGAGGTTATACACACACAAAAATAAAACATAATGCCTGGAAAACATTGGTATTGCCAATGTACAGAAAATTTCTTGCAAACAACTTCATAGAAAACTTTTTTTCATAGCTATGCAAGTGGAAGTCATCTCAACCCTTAATTCTTTTGGAGTGTGATTCACCATCCCTGGAGGTTTTCAAGCTGAGACTGGATGTGGCACTTAGTGCCATGGGCTAGTAACCACAGTAGGGTTGGACTAGATGATCTTTGAGGTCTCTTCCAACCTGGTTGATTCTATGATTCTATGATAATCTGGGCAGTCCTGTACTGTTACCAACATCACAAGCTGAGAAATTTGAGTTTGGAAATGGGATTACATTTCCAGCAGTTCTCAATCCCTATGTTTCTGCAAGGGTAAAGGTATAATGAGTTTAATAAGAATGTGTGCATCAGAAATTCAATAATTCCATGGCAATCTGAAATAAAAGACATTGATTACTTTGCAGATGCAAAAAGAAAAAATGGGGAAGTTTTCAGTGAGAGATGGACAAAATAATCTGGAAGGCCTATCGACTTGTGTGATAAAATATTCATGTACTTGACTGATAAACTCTATTGTATTGTTAGGAAAAATACAGTGAAATTCATGTTTTCAGATTGCACAATTGTATTTTCTGGCATTAACTGGAATAAGGAACAAAATTACTGGAATACAGGAAATTAGCTGAAATGAAAAAAAACACTGCTGACCTCGGGCTCTGTTTGGAATCAAATGTTATGATCTTAGAAACATCCGGAAAGAAATCAACACTGGTTTTAAAATTCTTGAGGGTGGCTTTTTTTTGCCTCCTGCATAATCCTGAGCACTCTAAAGAAGTTAAGCAATGCAATATTTCAGCCTCATTTCTTTTCTGTCCTGTCACTCTTTGCTGTGTGGCTAAAAAATCAGAAGCATTGGTGTGCAGAGAGAAAGAATGAAATAAAAAAAAGGTAGTATTGTTCAGATATAGTCCCAGGAGAAATCACAATACCAGACTCACTTGGAGGGGATGTGCTATGGTCTTCTAATCTATACCTAGTTAATTACAACAAAAAATAACTAATGGTTTATGCCCTGTGGCTTGAGAGATTGGAGTTTCCCCAGCCTAAAAAGGCAAGATTCAATTTTCTGTGACTATGTTTCTCTACTGGCTGGTTTGCTCCAGATATTAGTTGGAGTATAAATCAATAAGCAGGCAGTGTAGACAATCAGACGTGTGGATGAAAGTGCAAGATGGAACCTAATTTAACATGATAGTACTGGGTAAAATGAAGTCTGATCTGGAGTGGAGTTTCTTAACACCAAATTCAATCCTATGACTAACTGTGTGGATTCCTACAATGAATCTATCCATAAAGTGGCACAATTACCTTTTTTATCGGTGAAGCATTAAAGACCATGCCACAATTTGTTAATCTAGAAATTCTCTATTATCTTCTTAAGTTTTCTATCTGTGTTGCAAATAAAGTGCTACCATTTTTGGCTTGTACCTACCTATCTAAATAGCCAGAGAAAATGTAAACAATGTTCTTCTTCAGCTTTTTACTTTGTGGCATCGACTTGAACTCCCAACTATAAAAATGGAACATGAATGGCATGATATGCAAAATATTTTTAGTGAAGAAATTTTCTTATTGTTAGAGCAAGGATCAGATTAACCTTTATAAAGTCATACATACAGAAATACACAGCAATTTTTGAGTTAGTTACAGTTCTTTGGTGAGACAATATCTGGTGTTGGCAGTAAATTATCACCTCCAGGAGAAAAATGGGTAACTACTATTAGGCAATGGCCATGAGGAAGACCTGAGTATGTGAGTAGAGGAAGGCCTGAGGCTATGAGTAGATCATAAGCACAGTTAAGACTGTGGAGCTCTTCACTTGCCCTGTAAATTATCAGCTTCAGGCTACTGTCAGCATCAGATAACCCACTGGAGATTTTTAAAGCAAATACCATACATATATATCTAATGAGAACTTACAAACTTTGAGGGGAAATCTCAGATTCAAGTCTTCCAGTGTAAGCATTATTTTTTGGAGTACCTCACTGCCCAAGACTTGTTTGTCTCATAATTCTAAAATATTTCATTTTCAGTACTAGTGATCAACATTTTTGACAATTTAGACCCTTAATACCCTGATAAACTCAATGGAAGCATTTGTAATGTCTGTTAATACCAAAATAAAATGCCTAAATACAGAAAAAAACCTGTCTGCTTGTTTACCATCAATCTTATTCCCACTGTGTCAGACTTCTGCTGTGCCAGGCTGTGCCTTTGGTGTGAAAGGCCAAAAGAGAGATTGGACACATGATGGTTTTGGTAGAACACACTCCTCCAAGAGCCCATTAAACACACAGTTCTCCACAGTAGTGATTAAAGAAATGTTGTCTCAGAGAATAAGAGATCTGGGAATCTGTCACAGAGAGGAATATTTGCAGGCAGGACTCCAATTCCACCCCAGTGATTTCTATGATGCTACAAAGACAAAAATCCTCACAAGCTACATTTACCCTTGTTAAGGATCATTTCTTTATAGAAATAATTCTTCATCTGTAATTTTTACTTGCTTTCTGATACAATTTTGATGTTGTCATATGAGAGTGAAAATATTTCTTTCTAACACCAAGTCCCATCGGCTGGTCTGCAAATTTTCTCTTTCTGAGAGTTGTGGCCATTAAAGCATTCCAGTGTGGGTTTTGCAGACTTCATCTGTAAAAAACTGTATGCAAAGGCATCAGATCATCCTGTTCTTGTGCCAGGGAGGATCTGTCCTATGCACTCAGCAGGCAAGTAGATACCCACCAAAGCGACAGCAACCTACAAAACCTGCTCCACTGAAGTAGCAAGCAATAATATTTTTCATCACAAGGCTATTTCTGACTTCCAGATATCTCATAAATATTCACGTTTACTTTTTCAAATTTTAATTTGATCACACTACTCACTTCCTTCAAATTGGTGCAACAAACGATGTGGTGCTCATATCTCTGTTACAAAGGGTCTCATATGCAGCAATCTGGTTTGCAAATATATAATCTTTTATTTCTCCTCATAATTTTAAAAACTCTTTTCCCTTTGCTTTAGCAAATCTTTCAGGTCGCTCAATAAAATATTTTTAACCTCATGTAAGACATTATCATGTTTTAGAATAAATTAATATAGTGTATTAAAATGCTTCTTTGTGAATCTTTAGATTTGAGTGCTTGCCTTGCTTAGCATAATTATTAAATGTAATTTATGTTTGTCATGGCTTAACATTCAAGCAAATATCACAAAAGCAGAATTTAAAGAAAGACAAGCAATGTTCAGTAATAGCATAGATCAGTCTTGGAGACTGACAAAAGGTGTTACAGAAAGTGTAAGGTGCCACTAATAGCAAGGACAAAAGACCCTTTGCACTCTACCTCACTCATTTTGCTGCTGCAAACTTGGGTTAGTCTTTTGAAGATGTAATTCCTACCACTTCAAGGTAAAAACCGAAAGGATGACATTTAAGTCTTCCAGTTTAAGATATGGCACATTTCTTTTCTTTTTAGACATCAAATGTTGTCTGCTCAGCACTTTTCAAAACTGCAGACGACATACTGACGCCTCTGGTTTCCTTTGCGACTGGTCCTTAATGAAAAATGAAAACTCAGCTATTTCCCAAAGCAAAGTTGGCTTATAGGTTCTCAGAGTTCTCAGGAGTAAAGCAATGACTGGGTAACTTATAAGATTGCCAATGGGACTGGCTACAGTTCATATAAAGACAGAATGTCATATACCATAAGTCATGATAATATTCGCTCTAGGTTAAGTGAAGCAGCCAGGTAAGAAAGAACAAATGTCTGGCCCTTGGAGACAGCAGAGTGTTTGTCCTCTGGTGTTCATACTAACAGGGTTTCCTCACAGGATGGCTCCTTCTGCAACAGTGACAACATGCATGAAAATTAAAACCACTCTGGTTGTATTTTCATGTCTACTGTATTCACCCACTACATAGAGATGAATACATATACTTTGTATAAATACATTAGAATAACACTGAAGTAGCTATGTATAATTAGATTTTCTAAGTATTTGTATAATTGGACTTGTAAAGCATTATGTTTCTTTATGACCATGGATGCCTGGTCCAAAGTATCTTTACTGTCCCCCAGATCAAAATGTGAATATTTACCTTCATGTCTCTTTGGCAATATGTGTATCTTATTATTCCCTTCCTAAAATCTTCCTCAGTACTGGCAAATCTGTTCCCTTTCCAGAAGTCTCTATGTTGATGTAAATGGTCATCCCATTTTATTCATTATCTAGCATTTTAATCCTGATACAGAAAACATGGAAATATTTTCTGCAAAATATCTTCCCTGAACTGACTTCTTAGTCAAGGCATGTGTACCCAGGCTTTAAAAATACAACTACTGTTTTCTTAGATGTTTTGCTAAAATGCAGTCCAATACATCAAACCTAATACATATCTGACATTTGAGAAATAACTTTGCTGGAATTTTCTGTATAGCAAACTTGATTTTTTTTTTCCCTAGGGCCCTTTGAAAGTGTCTGCAAAGGTGTTTTGATGCCCTATCTAATACTGTTAGCTAATAAGCAATAGAAGGAGTGTGCTAGAATAGAACAGACTGAGGACTTTGTCTGAAATAATCTCTTCAGGTAACCCATGAGCAGCTATGTCTCAGCTCACCTCAGCAGCTGAAGTACTAATCTCCTGGATTGTGTTCAGCCACCCAATTAGGCAGTCACAGGTGAGAAGGAACAGGCTCTAACCTGTCTGTTGACTAAATAATTCATTAAAGTATGGCCGAGATATCTCTGTAAATACAGATGATTCACTATGGTCAGTATAATTCTGAAAAAGAAATAAATCATAGGATATTATTGTTTGTTCCCTCTAAGGCAACCAGCATCTTAAAATGCATATCTCTCATATTAAAATCCAGGTAACCATATGCCACTTAATATGATGATGAGAAGAAAATAGAATGTGCTGTTTTAAGAGACAGTCTTTAAATATAAGGTACAAACTGTACGTATGTCATGTCTGTCTCAGACAGAGAAAGGTTCTCTTAAAGTGAAATAAGTGGTCTAATCTCTGTGTTTAAATTAACTTTTTTTTTCTTAGCATTACTGTCTTCAATAGACCCTTTTGTTTTCATTTTAGGACTGACACTTATTAAGGAGCACATAAACATGAAGTCCCTAAATAATGGAAACGTTTACTTTTCACAATTTATAAATTATTTTCTCCTCTATATTTACAGACAGTTTTTCTACCTACATACTGAAAGCTAGGAATATTTTTTTAAAAAGTGAAGTGTGGTCTTCTTTTTCAAATCAAATAGTGCAGCTTGTTCCTTGGTTGACCCACTCTCTGCTCCAGCTTGTTCCTTGGTTGACCCACTCTCAGTCTTAATCAGACTCTCATGTATGATTAAGCTAAACATTTTCTTACTTCTTCCACAGAAACCAATTTAAAGGGAAAAGGAGCTCTTGGGATTTACTAAAGATGACTAGAAAGACTCATTTTTCTGTCAGTTCTCTTATTAAATAAAACAAATCTTTCACCTATAAGTTTTTTTGCTAAATCTTCATAGTGCAATTCACTCAGTGCCTGCAGAAAATTTAAATCTCTTCATGACATAAATGTCACGTTTCCCACTAGAATTCAGGGAAGATTTTCACTTATTACTGTCTCCGAAAACATATGCATAAAAATACTACTGCACATCCTGAACTTGTGTTTCATATTCTTACCATTCTCATTAAATTGAAAATCTTCCATGCTTTTATGTGTCCTTTCCACTATTGCTATTTTTATTCTGTTTTAATAACAGGCAGTCTTTCACCACTTCTTCATTTTCCTAAGCCATTTGTTTTCACTTGTCCTTGTCACCAAGTTTCTGAGCATTTTCTAACTTATAAAAAACAGGCTCACACTTTTTCAAGTTACCTGTACTTTAGTTTAAAAAAAATAACATCCAAATCCTAATAGCAGAATACTACACATCCTGTTTTCTATACAGTGCTCAGCTGTCATTGCTTTATGCTGCAGGATATTCAACAAAAATTCTATTCTTATCAGGCTACAATTACTGCAAACCAACTCATTAAATCCACATTTCAAATTGTCTGTGGAATGAGAATCCAACATCTTTAAATAAAGAAGCTAAAAATGGAATAGCACAGATAAACATTATACATCTGTTATTATTACTTTACCAAGTGTTTAATTCATATTTCAAGGGCTTATGCTATAGCAGATAGGACTACTTCTCATTCAATAAATTCAGAATTCTGTTTGGCTACTATTTATAGTGCAATATTTCCTAAATGCCTTAGTATTATTTATTTGTGACAGTTTTAGAAAGGGTAAGAAAGAAGGTAATGCAATAGTTTCTCACATATAAATAACCAGGATCAAACCTGAAAGAGGATAGCTAAAGCTCTTGTCTGCAAGCATCCTATCCTGTTCTGAATCTCTAGAGACAATCTTACACAGAAAGAGACATTAAAATACTCAAAATAATGCTCAAAGTAGAGGGATGGTGACATAAAACAGATGGGGGCTGCCAAAAGTGAAGAATGGGGAGGAACAGTCTTTTACTGAACTAAAAAAATAAAAAAGTGAGACTTGGAAGGAGGCAGAAATCATATGCATAGATTAGTTGCATATCATATGATTTCTCAGTCAGACTTTGGTCCTAACTAAGTCTGCTGGTTTTGGCTGCAGGGGGAGTTAACTTCCTTCACAGTGGCTAGTATGAGGCTAGGTTTAGAATTTGTCCTGAACACAGGGTTGATAATATAGAGATGTTTTTTTTATTGCTGAGCAGAGCTCACTCAAAGCCAAGGCCTTTGCTGCTTTTTATACTGCCACACTGGCAAGGGAGCTGGGGCTGCATGGGAGGAGACACAGCTGGGACAGGTGACCCAAACTGACCATATGTCAACATGTTCAGTATATAAAGTGGAAGGACAAAGGAAAAAGGCAGAGGGACATTTGGAGTGATGGTGTTTGTCTTCCTAAGTAACCATTACAGGTGATGAGCCCTTTTCCCCTGGAGATGGCTAAACAACTGCCTGGCCATGGGAAGCAGTGACTTTATTCTTTGTTTTGCTTTGCTTGCGTGCACGGCTTTTCCTTTTCCTATGTGTTCAGTATATAAAGTGGAAGGACAAAGGAAAAAGGCAGAGGGACATTTGGAGTGATGGTGTTTGTCTTCCTAAGTAACCATTACAGGTGATGAGCCCTTTTCCCCTGGAGATGGCTAAACAACTGCCTGGCCATGGGAAGCAGTGACTTTATTCTTTGTTTTGCTTTGCTTGCGTGCACGGCTTTTCCTTTTCCTATGAAAATGTCTTTATCTCAACCCACAAGTTTTCTTACCCTTCTAATCCTAACTAAGTCTGCTGGTTTTGGCTGCAGGGGGAGTTAACTTCCTTCACAGTGGCTAGTATGAGGCTAGGTTTAGAATTTGTCCTGAACACAGGGTTGATAATATAGAGATGTTTTTTTTATTGCTGAGCAGAGCTCACTCAAAGCCAAGGCCTTTGCTGCTTTTTATACTGCCACACTGGCAAGGGAGCTGGGGCTGCATGGGAGGAGACACAGCTGGGACAGGTGACCCAAACTGACCATATGTCAACATGTTCAGTATATAAAGTGGAAGGACAAAGGAAAAAGGCAGAGGGACATTTGGAGTGATGGTGTTTGTCTTCCTAAGTAACCATTACAGGTGATGAGCCCTTTTCCCCTGGAGATGGCTAAACAACTGCCTGGCCATGGGAAGCAGTGACTTTATTCTTTGTTTTGCTTTGCTTGCGTGCACGGCTTTTCCTTTTCCTATGAAAATGTCTTTATCTCAACCCACAAGTTTTCTAGTTTTACCCTTCTAACTCTCCCCCTGATCCCACTGCTGGGGGAGTGAGCAAGAAACTGTGTGCTGCTTGGTTGCTAACTGGGGTTAAACCATGACACTAGGCAATACTTTCAAAAGGCTGTGTGTCACTGGCAGCACTTGAAGTGCAAAAGCATAGAGAAATATTATTCTTCTACATTTTCATTTTGTTAGTCTGTTTGCTCACTTGTTTGCCTTAAGGCAGACACACACCAGATTTCAAGGGATAAAGACTCCATTAGAAATGTTTGCTGGAACTCAGTGTGAGTCCTTCTGTGAAAATTCTGCTTCCAGATGCCACAATACCCAGAAGGGGACAAAAATCTTGCCTCCCTGCATTGAATGATCATCCAGCCTTCAACCACCTCGGAACAAATTGGTCTGACACGCTCTCAGCTGCAGCATCTTGTAGCCCACAGGGAGCTAAGTTTCAGGGGGACCCTTAGAAGGCTCAGTGGGAGAATGATTTCAGAAGTTCATTCTTTATCAAAATCAAAACATTGATATAGACTCACTTCTTGATTTTGCACATTGCCATAGAGCTGGAGTGACTTCCAACGCCTGCTGAGCTCAGGTGTAGGACAGCTTCAGAGCCAGATCCTGCTGAGCTGGAATATCTTCCTCCTGTTTCACCTCACATTGACCCCTGGGCTTCAGTTAAACTGGGACTGCTGCAAGGGTCAAAAGCACACAAAGCATCTAAGGCTTGCTAGGGTGACCATGGGAGAGGAACTGCATCTCAGAATGATCTGTGGGAAGGGGGAGTCTACATAACAAAAATAACAAAGTGTAATAAGGTTTTTTTTAAATTAAAGACCCAAAATATATGGAATGTGATGCATTGAAAAGGTTAGTGGAAAATGAGTACTCGTGTGGCAGTAGTTCATAGCATTCCTTCAGGACACAGCAATTCCATGGACAAAATGTGGATTGTAACTTAAGTCCCCCAGTCCAGAGAGATGTCAAACTCCTGCTGACGAAGAGAGAGAGAAAGGGAAAAAGGTGAACTTGGGAATGAAACAGAAAACAAAGCTCATGGCTTGGTTTCACAGTCCATGCACAGTCAGAGCTAGGGAATATTCCTCGAAAATCTCTCCTGTTCCTGCCTCTAGGGAAGCAGCTTTACATGGATTGCTATTACTCTCTTTCTCAAAAGGCATCTCAGACCCCCAGACACAGCCACACTGAAAGAGGTCAAAAGATACCTTTTTTTACAAGTAGTTTATTAATTAAAAACATGAATACAAATAAAAATTAAAAAAATAAATTTAAGCAGATAAAAACAACTTGCAGAGCCCTGAGCAAAACAGTTTATGCTGATGGAGTATGAATGACAAGGCATAGTTTGATAAGACCATCTACAGTGGCACACAGACACAAACCCCTCATGAATGCCAGCTTTGAAAATCTTTCATCAGCTACAGATTAAAAACATAATAACAATAATAATAATAATTTCCTCAGACATAATTCTTCTGTATGCTCCAAATATTTGTCCAATTCTTCTAGATAAGACCTATATAAGAATGTAAATAACAAACTTAAGTCACTTTTTCCTCTTATTCAAATTGCTTTAATTCAGAACTGAGGAACTTCTGCTCTGCTCCAGAGTCTATGATATGCTCTCCTCTTCCCAAGCAAGTCCTTTTCCCATCCCAAGCTCACACTGTGCAAGTCTGTATTGTCCCATCACTTTGTACTCTCTGCTGGGGACTTTCAACAGATTCTTTGCAGGAGATCCTCCCTGTTTCACAGATGTCTAATGATAGGCTGACATTGGCTTCACCCTTAACTGTTTCTAAATATTTCCATTTTCTTTCCCAGGAAGTCTTAAGGGATTGCTGAAATTCCTAATAAAGCTGACTGTTTATTGCAGATTCTTTCCATTTATTATTTAATTCTTGCCTAAGATGTTAATTTTCAATCCATTTAGGCATGTATTTATCCCTTTTATATTTCCAGCTTTCACATCCATATGTTAAAGTGGAAAGACTAAACTGACTGAAGATTTGCAGTAGTTCTGTCTTACATTTATGTATTTCTCTTTGAGCCAGTCTTTTTGAAATCCATTAATACATCAGTACTT
>NW_008655423.1:62246-105697 GCF_000695815.1 Acanthisitta chloris | reverse complement strand
ATTACCCCCACGTCTTCATGCACTGTCAGAGCACATGAAAGGACTCACCTTTTGTTGGTTTTTCCTTGTAAGAGAATGCTGGAGTTGGGTGTTTCAGAGACAAATTTGAAAAATATCTGAAAATTTTAGATTTAAATGTGGATGAGCTGAAGGGAATGATAAAAATTTCAGCCCTATTGCTCTCTGAAAGTGCCCACCATTGGAGGAAATACTTTGCATTTAGTATAGGGAAACATCTGGCTGTGGAATATGAGCCTTGAAACTGAAATTATGATGGAAAGTGCTGATATGTTACCTGCAACTCACGAAGAGCCATTAAAGGCCAAGTTCTGAGTTATGTCAGGCAATCTTTCTTTAAGAGTCATAATTTTTTGTTGCCAGCACTGCTATAATCAATTTAAAGAAAATCCTGAACTTTATATGCTAGTAGATTGATTTTCCAGAAAAAAAAACTTTGCTAGAAATTACTTAAAGTCAGTGCAGTGTTACCATACACTATGTTTTCTAGTATTTTCTGGTTGTGTATGATATTTTGTAAAATAATGTAATATGGCCTCTGATGAAAATATAGTTAATCCTTTGAATATGCATGTTGTTAAAAACAGATACAATGGTTCTCAATGGTCCTATTAGTACACAATAAAACACAAAACTCAACAGAGCACCTAGACTGAGGCCAATAGTGCACATACATTTTGTTAGGGGTTTGCAAGAAAGGCATAAAAAATATGCCCCATTTAAGGAGAATGGTTTTAAAGAGGAAAGCATTTCATCTTAGTAAAATAAATTTTATGTAAATTGTTTAGTAATGGATGGTTGATAATTTCAGTACATTTCCACTTCCCATCAGTATTATTTTATGTTCTTTGTGGACCTCAGAATCCCAAGTTTGAGCCTTGGAGTCTGAAATACAGGTGCAAGAGGGATGCAAAATAACTGCAATGCTAAAGTTTATTTTCTGTCTGAAGATAGAGATAAGGAGTCAGTCATTCTTACACTATTTTGAAATGCCACAGGGTACCCTAATCCAAAATGTTTTCCTTGCTAAGGAGTAAAATGAGGCTGTGAGTGTGCAAATGGAAAGGGACAATAAAGCCCCTGTGGAGATCTGAACTCTGCCTCTGAGCCCTGTGGAAACAGATATTGGCAGAGAGCACAAGATCTGGTTCCAGCTGTAAAATGAAACATAAATTGCAGTAAGCTAGTAACAATACACTCAGCATATATCTAAGAAAGCAAAAGAAAGATCTTTCCCTCCTTTGACCAAAAGGATTTTCAATCTCCATTCTAACTGCAGCTGTAGGCACTCCAAGAAGCCATTAACACTCCCTAGCAACACTTACAGCCAAAATAAACATCAGTAACAGTTTTCCTGAAGGGCAAAAATGAACTAGCAAGGGTAAGAATAATTAGTTGAAGGATGTTCCACTGGCATGTATTGTCCTTTTCTATCCCACTGCAGCAAAATATTTATTCACTCTCCTCTGTTTCTTCGCTTTGACAAAGTTCACTACAACTTTACAGCTAGTCAGAAGCATTCAGTGCTTGAGACTCCATTAAATTAGCCATGCCATTACAGTCACTGCTGCTATAGCCCAGCCAGTCAGGCACCCCAGTCCCCTTGCTCTGGGGGAGTTGCTAATACATGACGACTTTTTCGATGGCAACCACTGTAGAAAGGACCTGTTATCCCTGGAGATTTTCCAAATCCTATGCAAACAATTGTTGTTTCGGCAGTGGAAACCAACTACCACTGAGAATACCACATCTATTTCAGAAATGTTACTGGATTAGTGCTCTTTCATAAGGATAAGTAAACTCATCTCACCAAGTGGAGCTGTGCAGCAGCAGAGGGATAGTTATCCACCCAGTGCATACAGAGCTCCTGTGCTGCCAGAAACAGCACAGCTCTGAGCACACTTGGCAGGGTATGTAGATGTGCTGAGAAATCCATGCAAAGCCAACTTGAAATCCATGCACAAGTGCTGCCAGAAACAGCACAGCTCTGAGCACACTTGGCAGGGTATGTAGATGTGCTGAGAAATCCATGCAAAGCCAAGTTCTTAAGTACCTGCACACCTTGAAGTGCCCCAAGCACCACGTTCAGAACTAACCTGAGTATCTTGGCACTGTGTTGTGCATATGCACAGTCTATTGAGAAAAAAAGGATAACTACAAATCAGCAGTGTTAAATGTCCAGACATTGTTTTAATCTTTTAATTCCAGAGAAGAGCCTGCTTAACTTTTCAGGTGCTCTGGAATGGGACTTATCAACATTTTTTGCCACCAGAGCAAAAGTGTATTTATTGCACTAATTGTTGATCTGATTCACCATGAAATAGATCAGCAGATGTACATATACTTCTAGTGAGAATCTTCACTACAGGTAAAATTAGCTATGCTCCATATTTTTTAAATCTGATTTGCCAAAACCATCTATTAATGTATGAGTGGTGTCACAGGAATAATTATTTAAGAAATAATGAAAAGGCTTGAAAATGTTGCAGTTGTGCTAAATATAGCCAGTTAAAAGTATGCACAGTGTCTTCTTGTTCTGAAACCATTGCATTTGTTGTTAGGCTGGCAGACACACAGGTCAGAAACCATCACCCCAGGGATTCATTCAAACATTGAAAACAAAACATCACTGATTGATCAGACAGATTCATAACTTAATAAGTATGCAAAGAAAACTTCATTTTCATTCTGGACAAACTAATCAGAAATAGAAATAATGATATAAATTGGTCAGTGTTTGTGAAGCTATTTTTCTTGATCCAAGATCTAGAAAAATAATTGCAGTTAAGGAATCTTGTTAAATCTTTATGCAAAATTGTGCAAAATCATTTTAGTTCAGATTTCCATGGAAATTCAAGCAAGTTACAAATGTTAACTTGGTTTCAGCTGAATCATGTTCCAGGTGCCAACAAACACTTCAGAATGACAGTGCTGATCTACCAGCAAAAGGACTGTCTCTGAAGTTAACTTCTTTCACAAAGTCTGCATAAATCTATACAATCCCAGTCTCTGCAAAATATTTTCTGTTTCTAAATTCAGAAGAGAGAAACATAAGTTTTTGATTTTAAATAAAATGTGATGACTTAATTAACTTCTTGCTGAGAATCTTACTGAGTGTCCGCTGTCTTTGGGAAGAGAATTTACACCTGCTCTTTCTGTTCAGTTCTCAGTTTCATTTTGTTTTGTAAAATGTCACCCTTAATCTCATCTCAAAGTTGCTCTGTTTGTGTTCAGGTTGGCCAAACCTGAGGATAATCATAGTGAATCTCCTTGGCTGAATCTGAAATGTTTGTGACTTTGCTGATTTTTGCTATCACTCAAACTTTGTAGAGGTTATCTAGTCAAGTTGCTTCACTGGCTTCTGAGATCACTAAGTTTAGAAGACTGAATTACCTTTGGTTCAGCTGGTATTTGACACAGGGAATATGCATTTCCTTTTCCAGCTCTTCTCCTGATTAGCTCTTCCATGTTCTTCATTCTGCTTCCACACACTTCCTCTCTATCTTGCACTTGCTCTTATTTGTAATGTGAGCAGAGAAGTCTCTGCTAAGTGCAGAGCCTGCACATCTGTTTATAGTTTAGTGAGGGATTATGCTAGTTCAGGATGTGATATGGCCACTAATCAAGTCATGAGTAATATACCTTGGAGAACACAAAACCACATGAATTAGTGAGGCAGCAAAGGAGTTTGCAAATGAGACTCTCAGAGAATTAGTTCTAGTGCAGATTTTAAAAACTATAGAGGTCTTTGTGGCTTTGTAAGTCTGGGAAGAGGCAATGGAAGTGGTTTCCATAATATATGACTTTTGGGCAAGGGTGTCTCTCTGCTTAGGTTCTCCTTAAGCAGGATTCACAAGCAGATGTTCAGTTTAGGGGATGTGGTTAAGATTTCCTAACTGGATAGTACCATTAAATAACATCAGACTATATTAATCATGTATAATGTACCACCACAGTGATTTAGCTTTGCTCTTACCTCAGTGGACCACAAGACTAAGACATTTTGCTCTGCACATTTACTTTCATTTATTAGTTGAATTGGTGGATGCTCAGGCTCTCTTATTTATGCATATAATTGCATAAGAGATCCTGAGCAAAATAACAAAAAAGAATTCTACCTCACCACATATACTGCATTCCTGGGGGGATTTCTCAGTATATATAGCCCTTCAAACTCTCAAGAGGATCAGAGTCTATTTATTTTAAGAGAGAACAGTCTCAGAGGGCAAATTGTAAACTGTGAAGATTAACAAGGAGTTTTTCAAAGGCATAAAGGGAAGTCAGATGCCTAACTTGCATTAAGAGTCAATAGCTGTTGAGCATTTAATCCCATTAGTGTCTTGAAAAAGCTGCTTCTGAAAAGAAACTTTTATGCTCTCTTTGAATTTTGAAGTAGTCGTCTGAAAATTACAGAGTGGACTGGAGTTTCAAGTTCCCTGCTAACTCAAAAGTCAAAGGATGATGGATTTTTTTAAGTTTTACAGCAGCTGGGATAAAATGTTGGATATCTATGAGGTGCTTTCACTCATCAGCTGTCCTCCCCTCGTTTACTAAACACTCCACTGTGGTGGTTGACCTCTCTTTTGTAAAGACAATTGATCAACAGTGATATTGCTCTCCCTTCTCCTTACCAGCTGTTTTTTCTTCCTTGATCACTGTCTTTTGATGAGAAAAAGGGTATTTTCAGCTCTCTGGTCTTCTTTCACTAGTTTGCCTTCAGTATAGTGCCTGTGAACAACCTCTCCCTATCACTTAGGTGTACTCCTCTTTTCTTTATCTGTGTTCCCCCACAGCCAAGGGTATCATACATACCCCAAAGGGCTGAAATTCATTTTGTACAGACACCTAGACAAGCTCTCCCCATTACTCTCAAAGCTTTCACAGCAGTTGCTCTGTATTTATTCACTATAATTTAATCCACATGAGTGCATACATCTCTCATTGTAATACTATTAGTTTTACTTAGAAATCTGAACATAGAAGATTTTATTTATGTCTTCTAGCTTATGTTACTTAGTTTAAAGAATATATGTACCACTTTCTCTGACATTCTCTGTTTGGAAGCCAAAACTGGAAATAGATTGCATAGAGATTAATCATCTAAATTTGCCATTTCAAGGGGAAGGAAAGAGGACATACTTTCATGACCCACATTTTTGTGCTACTGCAATCAATTTTCTCTGGTGTAATAAAGAAAGAGGCTCAGGGATGCTGAGACATAAGCTTGGGTTGAATCCTGCACTTTGGCAGGGTGAGGCAGAGAGCCAAGCATGGTGCTCAGCTGAAGCAAGCTGGGAGCAGTCTCTGGGCAGCAGAGCATTCCCATTAAGGCTAATCAGTCTATCAGGTTCCACATATCCACCACCAGAGGAATTTGCCAACTAAGAGCAGAAGGGAGAAAATGACACGTTCTGAAGCTGGAGACGTCCCCATAGACTCAGCAAACAGAACAATTCAAGACTAAGGTGTGTGACTGCAGAAGCAATGTCCCAGAGCCCATCAGCATATTTTTCACTCCACTCCCTCTCAGCTGGATATTCCATCCATTCATCCATGGCTGCTGCAATGTTTGCAGTCTGACAAAACCTGTGTGATCAGCCCTTGCTGTGCAAGCAGGCACAGCACCTTTGCACTTGTTGGTGACTATGACAATGAACAGTCACACTGACTTTTTAGGAAAAGAGGGTGGGAAGGAGAAAAGACCCTGAGAAAGGGATCCCCCCCAGCCATAAGCCATGCAGATACACTTTGCATAAATACCTCCAGATCCTTAGCATTTAACACATGGTTTCTGTGAAAGCTACTGAAAATTCATCAGTATTTTCCATGCTGTCCTCAAAATATCACCAGTAAGAACAAATTTTATTTTTACATCCTCCCAATTTAGTATGAAAAAATCAGAAGCACTTTTTTTAAAAAAAATAGGAAACTGAACTGTTCTAATTTTGCCTCCTTATTTTCCCATTTTTAATGAGGAAAAGAAGAAAGAATAGAATATATACATTTTTAAAATTCTCTGCCTTTTTCCTGTTTTTCTGTCTCTCCTGAGTAAGAAAACATGAATTGATGACAGAAAGATTGCTTCCTCCACAACTTGCATCTTAATGCTTTTCCTTTTCTCTTCCTTTCTTTCAGTGGAAGAAAGGTTTCTTCAGTGGAAAAAAGATTTATGCTCAGAAACC
The DNA here is from genome assembly GCF_000695815.1 of Acanthisitta chloris. Classification (NCBI taxonomy): domain Eukaryota; kingdom Metazoa; phylum Chordata; class Aves; order Passeriformes; family Acanthisittidae; genus Acanthisitta; species Acanthisitta chloris. The sequence continues at coordinate 99,497 of NW_008655423.1, read as the reverse complement.
TGACCATAAATCCAGAGTTTTGGCATTTTAAAGTTTGCATTCTGTATTTGCCTGTGGTAAATACTGTGTCTGACTAAGGCTTATCTGGATGAAAATCAGCAACTTGAATTAAAACTAAACACAACTAATCTAAAATTTTTGCACAAAACATACTGAAAACCAGCAAAAAAACCCAACAGTTCCCAAGCAGGTGAAATTTGTTTATCAGTCATCTAGAACAGGAAAGAAATTTAAGTTAAGGAAGTCTAAATATTGAGGCATAGTATTATATAGAAAAGTAAAGGATAAATTAATTATTTAATACATATTGAATAGATGTAGCACAGCGTAGAATTACATAAGATAAAGTTTGCATTAGCTTGGAAAGTGCATCAAAAACTGGTTGTGGTAAAGAAATAACACAGAACAATTCTGGAAATTATAGAAATACATTTTTTAAAACCTTTAAGTGGATATATTAAACTAAATACATGTCCTGGTATGGCTGTTGAGATGATCTTGATATTAAATATGAAATAATATCACTTCAGACTTCAAATCAGTCTGGGGAAACCACTTTGAAAATGAGGAGACATAAGTTGCTTTACCAGGATCACAGACTGGATGTTTTTTTTAAAAATCTTTTATCACTTTTCAGTAAGACTTCTAAGGAAATAAATTTGTCATGTTGAGAAAAATAAATATTAGTCTAAAAATATTGAACAGTTAAAAATAAATACTTCCTTATGAATAAGATTAAGCTAAACAATGCGAAGGAATTCTAAAAGGAAAAAAACAATTTTAAAAAGGGCATGTGAATGTATATGTGGAATTTAAGCACAAGTTAAAATCAGTTGCAAGAGGAAAAAAGCAGTCTGGCTGGACTCTCCCTTCAATGTAATCTATCCTTCTGGCCAACACAACTACATGGACCTGCCTAATGTTTGTAATGTTTGTAAAGTTCAGAAGGACAGCCCTATTGATCTGAGGACAAAAAAGGATGAGAAGAGACCATAAAATCTGAATTTATAAACTATAAAAATGTAGTCTGAGGAGATTTAATTTCAGCATATACATACTTAAACAGTATAGTTAATGCCAAACACACTTAGTATTTTTTTTCTGGGAGACAGATAGGAGGACAAGGGGCATAATTGCAAAGTAAAGAAAAGCAAATTTGAAACAGATGTCATGTGTCCCATTTTTCTTTCCACAGAGCCACAAGTGTATGCAGACTAGCTTATGAGTCAGAGGCTGAAGCTTAAACACTGGAGGATCATTCAAGAAACAATTAGGGCAAATGGCATCCTGAGGGGATTAGAGTATTAAAAGAAAATGAGCCTTAATAGACTGAATAGACTCCACTTAGACCCTGAAATTTATTATGTTCATAAACCCCAAAACAAATACAGTAGCAAAAAGATAAAAGCTAAACATAACCCACTTAATAATATCTTCTTCTTTGTATTTGAGAACAATTCTGGTTTTCACTTTTGCTGTTGAATGGTAACACAAATATTAAACGCACAATTAGATTAGAGATATTTCAAGCCACTCAGAATCTGCTTCAGGCAAAATTAACAAGAGCAATGCCTCTGAAATTTGCTGCAGCTGTTACTAATAAAAGAGCTAGTCCTGCAGGCTGGAACAGCTGGAGACGATAAATGAAAATAGAATTAAGGCTCAATAATGCAGGTTTGCACACTGGGGGGAATTCTGGACAAAACCTGTGTGTGGCCTCAGGACTGATGGCCTAGTTCTGTGCAGGACCCCCATGAGGTGGTGTGTGCCATCCCAGCACTGGCCTCTCTGAGGACAGCCACACCAGTTCTGGCAAATGGGAGGTTGGTGTATTGAGCTGGAAGACTATCCACACGTTTAGACATGCATGAAGATGAGAGCCTGCAAGTCAAACTTTGTGCAGAGGCACAGTCCCATGCTGCTGTTTGCCTTCCCCACCTGGGACACCATGGTGCCTGCCCTCTTCTATTAAAACACTTTCTCCCCTTCCCCCAGCTGTTCTGTGTCTCATCTGTCTCCATGTGTGCTGGTTGCTCTTCCCAGCATGTTGGTCTCCCTGTTTAGGTGGTCACCTTGCACTGCAACCTCTTACAACACTTTTCACTAAAGAATTCAAGACTGGTGTGCAACAGAAGTAAGGAACCCTACTACAGTGAAAAGCAATATTCTATATGCCCCAGACCTTTCCTGGACTCTGAGAATGGAAAACTGGTCCTCCACCTCCAGCTGCCTCAGGGGCAGAAAGAAGGGGAACAATGGGCACGCATTGCCCTGGGGCTGACCAATCTGATATCCTGCTCTAATGCTTCAGCAGCTGCTTCTGAGCAAAATGCAAGACAAACATAGAATGACATACCCTTGAGAGGAAGTTTCTCTCTGACCCCAGGCTAGTAGTGATTGCTTATTCCTTGCTATTCAAAGAGATTTCTTGAATACTCTGCTATGCAAATGTAGCTCATGACTAATGGTTATGCCTTGTCCAAGAGCTCAGCAGAGAGTGTTGCTCAGGAGCACCTGTGCCAAGGAACTTGCCTACAGGCTTCCAAACCTGCATGCAAAAAAGGGCTCTGGGAATTGAGTATAACAGAGGATCAAGCTGCTCCTGGATTTGAAAAAAATACAGTCATTCTCCTCAAGCCCTACTAGTGCTGGGACAAGACAGACCCAGCCAGGCTGTAAGGTGAAGTGTCTGAGAAAATACCAAGGACAGAACATCTAAACTACAAGAAATAAAACCTAAATTTAAATATTGACCAATTTCTTTCATATCTACCCTAAAGTTGACTTACAAACCACCAGGATGAGCTGCCCTTCTGTCTACTGTAGCAGCTGCAGTCTGGTCCCAGCTATTTTCCTTCCCATAGACAACTGAGGGGACAAACTAAGGAACAGAGGTCGATTGTGTCATTCAATAGATTGACTGCATTATTTATGCTCTCAGGGCTTGGCCCTGTGCTAGAGGAGAAGACAAGAAGAAGCTGCATCTGGGATTACAGTATGTTTACTCTTCTCTAGACATCAAGGTATCTTCCCTAAGATTTTTTGGTTTAATAATTACTGGCTGCTACTGGGTTAGAGGAAGAGGAGGACTTCAGGCCCTTCCTTATTCCTTTTCCAAAAACAAAGCAAAACAAAATAAAACAAACAAACAAAGCCCCAAACACCCACAAAAATAGCTTCACAAAATCAGCTACAGGCATGGCTGCAGGAGGTGCCAGCCACCACAATGTGTACAGTTACAAGAACAGGCAGTGATGGAGTGCCTAGAGTAAGAAGGCCATGAGGAAAAAACTAAAAAGGCTTCAAGCAGGAGGATGTTCAGGGGCAGTGGGAGCAGCATGGAGAACCAGGAAAGATCAGGAAAAGATAAGGTGCTCTGAAATAGATTATTGAGGAAAAGAACACAGTTCTGAATGAAAAAGAGTAGCGGGACTTTGAGAGGAGCTTGTCTAAGAGTCATGGAGGTGAGATTGTTGTGGAATTTAGACAATTTTTGAGACAGCAAGGTTGACAGCTTGGGGCTATGTCTGCATTAAGCACTGAAGATTTTGTAATATAGAGTGGGAAATAATATACAGCATCCTCCTTCTTAGGTGCTTCATCCCAAAAACCTGTTCTGCATTAGGGAAATACATTTTCAGTAGCCTGTCTGGTATCATGTAGGACTTTTCCTCAGGACCCCTCCCCAGGACTCCCTTTGTCCCTGTCTCAATCTCTTCCTGCTTTTGCTACTTAATATATGTCACTACTCACAGCAAGCTCTGGTGTTAATAATGCAATGGAACATGCTAGTCTCTTCATTTCATGAATGTGAGTGTCATGTCTTTACACAGAGCACAGCAGTCATTAGACAAGGATTGCATATTTATTGCGATTGGGAGATTTATTGCAAACAGATTCAATTCATAAAGAAGTCAATCGGCAAGAGATACTTGAGCTGAGAAAAGCAAAGCTTCCTTCTATAGCAACTATGGAAGGTGGCAAGAGTGAGATATATAAAATCAAACTATTTGGTGCCAGATTCCCACTGAGCAGTACCTGGCTCTGTGCAATCAACAGGCTGAACTGCAGCCCAGAGCTCTGCAGCCAGGGCTGCTCCTAAGCTCTAGCAGCAAGTGTCTTGTACACACTGGACAGGGGACAGAGGGGATTTCATCATGGTAACTGCTTTTTTTGGGTTCTGCCCTGTCTTTCCACATCACTCTACATGCTCAGTGCATGCAGCATCCTCCCTGCTCCACAATTCTGAGTGCATGCTAAGGAACCAGGCACCTTCCTCCCTCAATTTGTTCCTTCAATATTTATTCATTGATTCACACAGGGCTGTGCTGACTTATACCACTAAGGATATGGTTTCTCCTCCTTTTACACACCAGAATTCATTTGCAGTTTTTCTCCTTGTGTCCATGTCTAATAGAGTCCTGATGGTTTTAGTTTTTCTATTTAACCATTTTTTCTCTTGGGACACAACTCCTTTTCCATACCAGAACAAAAGTTCTGATGGAAAACCAAATTCATAACCACTCCCCCACGCTGTTCTTACACCTTTTCTTTATCCTCAGCCATGCACACAGTTTCCAGTACTGTGCTCCCAAGTTTGATAAAAGCATCTCTTTAAACTTGCATTTTTTTGCATTACAGCCAGCAGCTCAAAATGACAGACCAGAGCCTAAGAGTTAGTGCTAGCTGAAGCACAGCAATTCCACTTTTCCAGGCTGACAGCACTGGTTTCTGCTTAGAGGAAAGCATTTGTCAACACTTCATTTCCTAGCCACATGCACAGGTCACATAGCTTATAATAAACTAAAGATATTGCATAGCCTTTCTGCATGCAACAGGATTCTGTTGAGAATCGAGATGTCAGGAATAATTTATACTCTTCTTTTTTTGTATCCCTGACTAGACATAAATAAATATCAGAAATCCTGTACAGCCTTCTTCCTATTAAATACTGTTTATTAACATCTGTTAAAATTAATAGGTTTTTTCATCATCTGACCATTAATCATTTTAAAATCTGCTGTGTTGGTTGTTATTTCAGTATGACAGGCAGTAGAGACCCTTCCCCTTTTGCTTTAATCTCTAGCAAATTACATTACAGTGGCATCCTTTGGGACTGCAGTTTTGGATACATTAGCACTTCCTTTTTCCAATACCCATTTTCATCCCTAAAATTACACTCCAAAATGTCTTGACACTCTGCACATGAAACAGCAGGTCATGCACTTGATTCTCAAATATTTCAAATGTATCCACTCCTAACTTAGGAAGTGTGGGAGGAAGGAAGGAAGGAAGGAAGGAAGTGTGGGAGGAAGGAAGGAAGGAAGGAAGGAAGTGTGGGAGGAAGGAAGGAAGGAAGGAAGGAAGGAGGGAAGGAGGGAAGGAGGGAAGGAAGGAGGGAAGGAAGGAGGGAAGGAGGGAGGGAAGGAGGGAAGGAGGGAAGGAAGGAGGGAAGGAAGCGAAGAGCCTATTGCAGTGTAATATTTACACCCTGTAGAAATCTATATAAGTAGGTCTGTGTGATCGTATCTAGATGGAAGAAGTAAGGTCTGTGTTTCAAACAATGTCACTAAAATCAACAGACTAACAGGAACTTCAGTCATTAGAAATTCCAGAAGGAGTCAAACTTATGCTAGCATTTGCAGTTTTTCAACATAAACCCACAAGGAAGAACATGTTCATCAGAATTAAAAAAGGTATTCATACTCACCACAGCTCCCCAGAACCTTTCTCAGGTCACGTAGCACCTGCTGCAGCTCTTGAGAGTTCAGTATCTGTCCTCCAAGGCCAGACACACATGCCAAAGTTATGCTGAGTTTGTGAATAGAAAAAAACACTGCAAACAGCAGCCTTGCAACCCTGAGCTGAAAATTAACATGGTCTACAGACAGCACTAAAATGTGTAAATATTTTATAATGTGTTACTATGGAATTCTACATGCTTCTCACACAAGGGGCTCCAGGCCTATGTTTGCCTGGCACACGCAGAGCAGCAAACAGTGATCTGAGGTTGCAGAGCAATATGGATACAATCCCATACTACTTGAGGAATAGTTTACAACTGAGTAATTAAAGGCCATATTGCCATGCATATGTTCCCCTGAGTGAAGCAAGCATTGTTGACAGTGTTCTTGTCTCCAAACAGAAGGAGATTGAGAAGATGCAGAAGGGTGTTTTTTTCAGCCTTGGAACATGCCCAGAAGCTATCATGTTTACTCATGTGCTCTTCCAAGTTTCTAGAGATGTTGTATTGCCTGCAGCACCAAACGTGCATCTACTTTGGATGATTTCTTCACTGCTGTTGGGTGAGGGAAAAAAGGAAATGCAGGATATAAAACCATGGTATAGCTGCTGGCCTGAAAAGCCATCACAGACACAGGAGTTCTGGGGAAAAAAAATCAAGTTCTTGGGCATGGAATAAAGCCCAATAAAGTTGATTAATAAAAAGGAGAAAAAGCACCCACAAAACCCCAGATAAACATATTATAATCTCAAATAGCTTCTTTCTGCAAGCTACCCAGCTACCAGGAGCCAGGGGATCACAGCCACTTACAGAGGCACCTTGGCAAATACAGTAACAGACAAAGCTTCTGCTAGTGACTCCAATGACACTTAGAGCATTTTTTTACTGATTCTGACTGTTTTCATATCGCGTTCCCACTTTTCACTGAATTGACTCTGTTTTGATAGCAAAATAATATTTCTTTTGAGAAAAACTACCTAACACAAGCAAGGCCAGAGACAGAATGAATGTGGTCTAGATTGGTGACTAAGGTTCATCATCACCCACCAGGTTATAAAAAAGTGACACCTGGGAAATAAATGCAACTGTATTTTCTATACCAGCATATAAATCTATAGTAACTCAATTAACTTTACCATAATTATTTTTTCATGGAGGCTGAGCAGATACCCCAGAGATGAGAAACTGTGTGAAAATCCATTTCAGAGAGACATTTGAAAAGATTTTTGCTGAGAAGCCAACAGTTTATTAGCCAAGGTCCAGAGACAGGCAAGACAGGAACATGAATAAAAGGGACAGTCACAGTGCCAGTAATTAATTTTAAAGAAAACCACAAAACAAAAAAAATTTTGTGTCAGAACTTGTTATGTCCTTGTAAAGTTTAGTGTTTAAGACCTGCCTTCCCTCAGGGCCAAAAGCACCTTGCATCAAATGCTGTCGGAGGCAGCAGTTCAGGCAGGATGGACCATAGGGTCACTCAAACCCTGCCAAGAGCCCCTTCCCTCATCCCTGACTGGTGCAGGAACACACTTATCCTGCTTTCAGGTGAAAAGGGAGCACAAAAGCTCTGTGTGGGCACCTGTCAGTCACTCTGCCCATCTGTCAGACCCCATCCATCTCATCTTCCTCCTGCAGCTTTTGAAATGTTGGGCAATTCCAGCTGCATTTGACAGAAGACAGTCATTCCTAACCATCTGGGAAAAGAGAATTACATCTCCCAAGTAATCTGACACCAGTTTTCCAAGGCAGAAAAAGGGTGGCTTCAAACATCAGCATGTCTCAGCGCCTCTGATCACACCAGCTGACACAAAAATTACCAAGAGGGACTAGCAGATCCAATAAATCTGAAGACATGGCTGCCTTCCCACCATGTCCTCTGGTCTTATGGTTAATAAGACCCTATGAGGCAGATGCTCTTTTTCCTTCTTAATGGAAAAATTCCAGCAACAATCGGAAAAAAAAGACATACTCAGCTAATTATAACAGGAAAATGGAGACTTTTTATGCTATTCTAAAGGGTCCATAATTCATGGCCAACACACCTGTCACCAAAGTTTATTTAACTTTAAGGGTGTGCTTTCTATTCTGTTATCATGGCACATCTAGAAATGTTTCTAGCTTGAATAAACTTAATGCAGCTTAAAAATATTAGGTCTAGATAGAGTAATTTTGTTGCAGTGTTTTATTATCTTGAAAATTTTCCTTTGAGAGCAGAATATGTAAATTAGAGGTGCAGGCACAGAATATTGCTGTTCATGTCCAGCAATGTCTATCACCTGGCAAGCAATGACGTAAATAATTAGAAAAGCAATTTTTTTTTAAAATGCAAAAATACAAAATTCATATCAACTGCTGCAAATAAGATTTGCAGCACACATTTCCAGTCTCATAGAATCAGTCCATTAGAACATGTCACCTTAGGGAACTCAATTGACATAATGACATTGTAGTTTAACAAAATCATGTATTCTCCTTTCTTACCTTGACTATTCCAGTTTACCTACTCCATGTGGATATGGTTCCAGATTAAACTGATTTTACTAAGCAATATCTTTATTCAAAATAAAAGCCTATTAATCTATCAGTATTTTCCTCAGGTGGAAAGGCTTTATGAAATTGGTAGCTAAAATAAAATGAAACAAACTGCCTCCTCAACACTATACACAGAGGTTTTGTCCCACATAATGACACATTTACAACTGTTGCATATGCAAGAAGCTGAGATGGGCAGAGTTGGGCTCTGAGTTCCACAATGTACACTACTGAGAACACTGCAAATGTATAAAGTCCACATTTCCTTTTAATACAAATAAGTTTATAAAGATTTGCCTTTTTTAACAATCCTTGAAAGTCTAACATAAAAGAAAAGAATTAGGAGGGATTCAAGCAGCAGGTAGATGGTGCCTGTTGTAGCAAGCTGAGTGTAAGAGAAGGCAAATTTTTGCATACTCTGAGGAGACCCTGTGCCATTTACATTCTCTGTCAAATATTTGTACAATCTGCCTTTCTGTATCCTGGTAGGGTGGTCCATGGTAAGCAGGAACTAGTTACAGAGGAATGTTAGCCAAACTGTTAGCAAGCCTACAGAGAAATGCTGGGGCTGGACCTTACTCTGAAGAGGGTCTGGATATAATCCATTTTGGTTTAGGCATTTAGCTGTAGTGGCTCTGTTAGACATCCAGGACATCTGGACATCACGGGAATATCAGGATGATTTGGCTCCTCTAGGAGCTAAATTAGTCTTTGAGAGTAAGGTGTCACAGTTAAACTCATTAACTGTTTGCATTCAGCCACTGGGTGAAAGTATGTTCTCATGCCTGCATTAAAACTTCGTTCCCCTTTATATATATTGCCATAATTACATCAGCAACCCCTGCACCTCCCATGGAGAAATGCAACCATGCTTATAAGAAAGTGGTCACACTCACACTTCCCTAATGATGAAAATGTCTCCCTAAGGGATGTTAACAACTTAATGATGCAAATCAAAAATCCTACAATTCTGAGTGCAACTTGCATCTCCTTAGTATAAATCATATCTAAGCTACTTCTGGAAGTAGGTCAGAGACTTCCATCTTATTTCATGTATTAAAAATGTTTATGACTTGAGTTTAAAAGCAATTTTTCCAAAGTCACTTGTACAGAACATTGTTTCACCATTGCTCTCTACAGCATTCTGAAAAATGAAGGCTGTCTGCTGCTCTATTGCCTTTTTCCCTCCCCAGAGCAGCAGTTCACTGCCATGTATTTCTCTGTTCCAAACCTGATCATTAGACTGGACAGGAGTTTAATAATAACTAATTACTCATGTTATGCTTAGTATTTCCATGCAGCAGAGTATGTCCTCCATTGGTTTTGCTGATTTTTGAAGCCCACCATGACAGCAAATTTGAAATACCTGTCCTTTTACAGAGACATCCTCTAGAATTTTGGGGAGAAATATCTGTGTATATCTGCATGTTATGATTGTATGTGCATACATGCATGCAGGTTTGTAATCCATGAATTTCTGTATAATTTTCTGTATTTATCTGCTCAAAAATCAGGCAACTGGTAGAGTAGAATGATCAAAAGTTCTCACTAAGAACCTGCAGCACAGGTCTAAAGCCTGCTCTGAATTCCTCCTGCGAGCTCTTCCCAAACAAGAAAGATGTAAGTGTGCACTGCTTGCTGAGCTAAAAAATCAAAGGTGGCCAGATATCATGCCATATTATTCTTTTACACATGATCAGAAATCAGCACACCTTAACACCATTAATTTGATAGGTCTTGGTCTGACAGTTCTGCTAAGGAATTTTATTACAGGCTTGAAAGACTGTACAAGGGAGAAACCATTCAGGGAAGTATTTTGTGAACTTCCTTAAGGTCTCTACTAGGTTTCTGGAAAATACTGTTGGCTCATTCATACTCAATGCTATATAAATTTGTCACAGGACATTTCTCCAGAGAATTATTTTCTTCTCTTTTAATACACATGCTAACTTAGCTTTTCTGTATTTTCCCTTCCCTCCTACTCTAGTGTCCTTTCCTAAGCTCTATTATCCTTAGAAACCTACAATACTACAGCTGCTGCCTTGGTGGAAGGCATGTCTGATTCCAAGCCAGGATGAGGAATTTAGCATTTAATGCCAAGCATCTCCCCTCTGCGCTCAGCACAAACTCTTTCTCTCTCCCCCCATCTCCCAGTCACAGGATCCAAAACTAACTCCACTGAGGAAATCTACAGCCATGCTCATGATAGTCTAAAAGTAATCTTATTTGCTCCTGTGAATTGTATAGGACAGAACCTCAAATTTCATAGAATCATCCAATTTATGTCTCGCTCATAGGAAGAGATAGGGAATACAGCAGTATTACCCTTCACTCCAGTGTGTCTCCTGTTTAATAAGCCACTACTCATTTCCTAATACTTCTTCAGCCATCGAGGGCTCTGAAGAAGCTAGTGAGGTAGAGAACATAATGGCTTAGTGCATGGAGGATATCCTGTCTGCTCATTAACTCTACAGCAAAGTGACTCAATGAATTGCTGCATCACGGCTGCACTGCAGCTCAGGTTAGATGGGATATTTGGAAAACTTTCTTCACAGAAATGGCTGTGAAGCATTGGAACAGGCTGCCCAGCAAAGTGCTTGAGTCACCATCCCTCCAGTTATGGCCATGGTTTAGTGGTGGACTTGGCAGTGCTGGGTTAACCATTGGGCTCCATTATCTTAGAGATCTTTTCCAACTGAAACAATTCTTTGATTCCAAGTATACCTTTTTATGCAGCCTAGAGATTTGTACTAAAAGCAAAGGACTTAATCTGAGTGATTATACATTTACTTCTCAGCCCAAGAGACACATTGGTATTGGTTTCTGTTTGTTTGTAAAGCAATACTCTGCTAGCTGCCAAGTCCTTAAAATGCTACATGCTTCAATCATCATTTTTAAGATCATTTCTTTGTTTACATTTTGTTGTCCCAAAGGTGATTAGCTCTTTTGCTAGAAGGTTACTTTATTATTCAACTGCAAGGTTCTGGATGAACTTCAGATGGGATTAGAAATTCCTCTGTAGCCAACAGCAGCACTTGCAAGCATAGCTTTTATACAAACTTATCACGGCATCCAAGCTTTGGGGCTAGAGCTGATAATTCTTCTGCACCCTCTTGTCATGTATTCCTGTATGCTAAGTTTCATCAGACTGCATTCACTGACCATAAAAACCAAAATGCTGAGCCATTCACTGCCACCTCAGCTCAGTAACTCATTTCTGAGGAGTAAATCCAAAAGATCTGCAGCTTTGCATAGTGCTTTGAACCAACACTAACTTACAGAATGTAACTAGGTGGCATAAAGAAAATTAAAATTGAATATATATTTGTGCTTTATTTTTAAATCAGAGCTGAGAGATTAAAAAGCTAGTCTAAATCCACTGGTGTGCCTAGAATCACTGATTCCTGTGGCTTTTGTACAATCACTGCTTTATATTCTGCCCATTCTCCGGATGAACAAATGTGTTTAGAGAACTAAACTAAGGTGAAATTCAGCTTGTATAGGCACACAAAAAAATGTTTTCTCATCTAAAGTATTAGTCATCTTAAAAATCAACTCAGAGCCCTGTTATACTCTGAAGGGAGCAAATTTGGGCTGAAAAATCTCAGGAGAGAAGGTATTTTTGTATTTTACACTTCCAGTTGTTTGGAAATAGCCCAAGAGCAAATATATAGAAAGGCAAATATAATGAGGAGAATGTTTGGAAATAGCCCAAGAGCAAATATCTTTGTGTCAGCCAAGCTCTCACAAAGGTTCAAAAAGAATTGAATTCACTTTCTAGATGAAAGCTTTTATTTCCTGGTCAGTACTGGCTCAGTACACATAGGTGCTGCATCAACACACACAGAGCACTATCACATAGATACATTTATGATCCTTTGAACTAAGACTCTAACGGGTTTTTCTCCTCCAACCTGTACAAAGCAGATGAAACAAACTGAATGTATTTCATATGCCATGTCAGATATTGAAGTGCACATGAAAGTTACCTCCTAAAATGTGAATTAGAAATCGAGCAAGCAAGAATCAAAAATAATTCTTGAACTATAACATTCAAAATAACTTTAGTATCCTTTCATCTCACCCTGGATAAATAAATGCTTAGTACATACACACCCCCTAAAGCTTCCTTAATACTGCAGAATCCTAGCCTGAAACACATTTTCATAGACAAATTCGTGAAAAACTGTCAACTTAAAAAGAAAAAAGGTGGTGTAAATAGAAGTAAATCAATAATTATGATACTTATTTGAGATCAAATGTTGTGATCAATATTGCACCAATGCACATTACAATATTACTGTAAAAACAATCAACAGACCTTCTATTTTCTAATTTAACAAGACCACTTGTGATCTGCAGTCTTATAATCTCAACAGAATCTGGATTCTATTATTCTGCAGCAAAACATTTCACCTAAGGTGACCTGTATCTTTCACTTCTTTCACAACTAATGACTGCAGGTTTGGAAGATTTCCTGTGACACATATTCCCCTGTCTCCTGAAGAGCTGGGTTAGACTGGGGAGGGTTTCTATTACAGCAATAACAATGTATTTACATGAAACCTTCCAGGCAGAAAAACGCCATGCCTGACTGAGTTTAGGAATCACTTCAATTATTATTAGATTGTAGCCATATCAGTAGAAAGTCATCTTTTCCTTAGAGAAGTGTTTTATTTTGAAGGGAATAATAAAAATGTTTACTCTGAAATAAATAAATCCAATATTTCAGATCAAGCCACTTAATTAAATTTTACTGACGAGCAGAAAGGAACCATTTCTTGAAGCAATTTCATCTAAAAGGGCTTATATTAAATTAACAAAAGCCTGGATCTTGAGGTCCTCCTTAAGTTTTCAATCCAAAAAATGTTTAAAATTGCTGTGGAGCCAAGCCTATGTAAACACAGGTAAACAAAAATACCAGTCTGAAAGTTTTCAGCCAAATATGGAATAAAATGGACAAGACCCTCAGCTGGTGAATAACTTCATTGCTTTTAGCTAATGTTTTTTTTATTTATACCAAGCAATCTCCTCTCTCTGTTTTGCTTGTCCTTTTTCTACTAATCCCCTGTAAATCCAGGAAAAGCTTGAACTGAATTTTAGTCTAGATGAATTTTGCTTCAGAGAAGAGCAAAGAAGAGTGTCCTCACAGAGAAGTTAGGGACAGATCTGGGATGGAGTTGAGAACTGCAATTACATTAACTTACATGATAGAATTCACGGTTCTATCTACATTCAATGAGTAGAGGGAGAAAAACACCTCAGAATTAAATCCTGTAAAACAAAGTACAAAGTAATCCAAGGTAACTAACAGAGCAACACTTCACCAAGGCCCAGGTGCTAAATGTCAACCATCTCTGTGGCATCATCTCCATAAGATTTCACCTTTAGTGAGGCAGCTAAGCCAACTTTGGATTTACTTGCCAACTGCTCCCATAAATAATGATCCTAGCCCTCCTCCCCTTCCTCTTCTCCTTTCCTTTCTTCCAGTTTTGGCAATTATTTGATATCTCTGTGATCAGCTGAATTCAATAAAATACTCATTTTATTGCTCAGTTAGTTTTCTGCCAAATTCAGTGAAATGAATCAATGCTCTGACAAACTCCAGAACTAGTGCAAGGTACAGGTTAGGAGTGTGCACATAGAGCAAAAGAAGGAAGGAAAAGCAGAATGATCCCATTTGTATCACCAATTATTCAATCAAGCCTGCTTGGATCATCATTTTCTGAACTTCAAGAAGAAACTTTCCTTTGATCAAGATTCAAAGCCCTGAACTCTCAAGCCCAGAGAGTGGAGTGGAAATGGGTTTGGATAGTTCTGTTGCATGTTTTGGCTAGTGACTTTGTGTATTTTATTCAGACCTTGGTCTTCAGACAGCTCCAGAATTAGGCAGCTGCTTGGTGAGATCCTGAGAACTGCAATTTTTGGACTTCAATTTTTTTAATCTGAAGAGCAATATCTGAACAAAACATAATCTCATAGTCAGTAGAAGCGACAACTTTATTTCGGTAATAATATTAGACATTATATTAAATCTGATTGTCTTTCTGAGGCCTTTAGCCAGCCACCACTCTAAGATCAGAGTGTTTCAGTGAACTGGGATGCAGCATCCCTCCAGGCAGATCCACTGCAGCCCTCCATAAGCAGAGTGACTTGGTTCCAGCTCTGTGAGACTCAATTTAGACAGCTCAGCACTAGTGACTCTTTCACTTCACTTAACCCAAGCAATGGTAATAAAATAGGCAATACCAATGTAATGAGCAAGATACAAGAATCTAGGGACAACAATTCCAGACTTCCTTCAGACACATTTCTAAATAGGAAAGAGCCCTGCATAGAAGGCAGGAATCAACTTAGGGTGATGATGCAGGGAGCATCAGTACAAAAGTCTAACATTCATGATTTATATCCAGTAATTCACTGGCTGAGGATAGAACAGTCATCAATATAGGAAGAACAAGACAACCCTGATCATGTGTTTCTTAGGGCATATTTGATTTAGTCTGTTGCTCTGCAAAGGGGAAAAACACTGCCAAGAATCATCACTGTTGGTCTTGGGAGGAGCTCTTAGCATTTACAAAATTTCTAAATAACTTTTATCTGATTCAAAGAACTCCCACTGGCCACCTACCCTATTGGGAATCCTTCATTACTGGTATCTCCTCTGCTACTGAAATAAATCTGGTGTTGTTCCTTGTGTATTTATCTTTACACACTATGTGTAGTGGTGAGTTGGTACAGGAATCTCAGTCCCCATGTACAGAATATGTAGTAAGAGCCTGAATACACTGCTGGAACACCCATTGAGTGTCCCTATTTCAGGTTAAGGTCTGACACCTAAGAAAATTAACCCCAAATGAGGATACTGTCTATTTCCTAGCATTCTTAACCTAGAACATTTTTATTACTGCATTGTCATAAACTTCCTCATTAAAAATTGGAACACAATTTTGAAACAAAATATGATAAAACTGTAGAGAAACACCCACCTGGATTCTAGGCCTGAGCAGCTGCATGAGCCATCTGCACATACCATATGTTTTGTGCTTGATTTAGGTTGACTTAACAGGGCTTGGAGGTAGACTGAATAGTTACAGTGCAGTTAAGAAACTGCTTTCCTTCACACTTTTCTTAAATCTCCTTTTTATTTTCCAGGGATGTAATTTTTTTCTTCCTTGTCTGTTGGTAGCAATCAGTGTATATGAACCAAAACATTCTCCAGTCCCAGCCTGGAGTGCATCAAACACTGACTGTTTGACTCCTGTTTCAGACAATTGATAAAGTTTGGTTATTTTTGAGACATCCCATTTAGTCTAATGTTTTAGTGCTCTCCTCTAAACAGAAAATTTAAAAAAAAAACCTAGAAGAATTTGTTAATGAAATCAAGGGCAGCACACATTGGCCTCCAGCCACGCTGAACTTTGCACACTGTGAAATAGTCCTGAGCCAGTTTTCATAGTGCTGCAGCTCTGCTATCAGGTTCCTGAATGCAAACTCACGTTTATCCAGACGTTTGGAAGCCACATGTCAAAGCTGGCTCAAATTTCACATGAATGCAGATCAAAAACTTCAAGGACCTGAAAGCACATTTTAAAAAACAACTGTGTGGATCCAAGGGAGCTTTAGTTTGCATGTGGAGATTCGTTTAAATCTCAAGTGCATTCAGAAATGCCAGAGCATGAACCTATGTGAAGAGAATCCAATAAATTTCCTGTTAGCTTTGGATTCTCTCTCTCACACCAAATATCAAACATGCTTTTTTCCTTCTGCCAGTTAGGATTGTAGCTCGTTAGCAACATCCTGAGCCCAAGAGATTTTCAGGGGCTGTTGCTGAAATGGCTGCATTCCTTACTCTGCTTGCAAACTAACAGCACATTATGAACACCTCTAGAAAAAATATAGTATTATTTATGCTATTGGTAATAATAATCCATCTACACAACACCTAAAATATAGTACCTACAGTATATGCAGTATCTATAACAGTTTTTCAAATTCATAGAACATCCATAAAATGCAAAACATTTTAAATAATTTCAATTCTTGTTTAATTATTTAATATAAACCCAAAGCAATTAAATTCAATACAATGAGGACAGAGCTAATAGTGTTTAGTAACTGTGTCTTTCCAAGATGTTGTTAACAAGATACAGCTGTGGCTTTTGGAAGAGAAATGATTAGAAGAATTGAAAAATAAAGCTGTTTGGTGCACAATAAAGAGACTAAAAGGATGTGTATACAGGTGTCTAGAGAGACAGTATTAGGAAAAATTTAGAGAATGTCAGTCAGAAATCTTCCTGCTAGAAATTTTATCAGAAGTAGGTATCAGCCAGATAAGGGTGTGTTCAGACAGAAGTGTGTGTTAATTCTAGTCATGTGGGCAATTTGCTGTGAATATAGTCCAGATCTGAAAGTAAATATTTTACAGATCCTTTTAAATTAAACACAGAAGTGTTAATACGTACATTTATATCTGGAGATTTGATGCTACACTTTGATCATTCTATAACAAATCAGAACTTTCTGACCATAAGTATTGTTTTAATTGTGACAGAATGCATTTACATTCTTTTATTCATTCACTAAGAAAACTTAACTACATAGTGGTGTGACTTCAAGAAATGCAAAAATCAGAAAAAAATGTTCTGTCGGAGAAAAAAACTAAATTGGTTACCTTTTTTTCCTAGAGGCAGGGTGCTAGATCTGGATGACAAAAGCTTCCAACTGAACAGCACAACTTGGTCTGCATGCCAAGGAGTGATATGTTTCAACAGTCTTTTGAAGCCACATCCCTCTCTCATAAGAAAATGTTCATTTTCTAGCCTGTACAGCTCCGTAACACCAAATGGACTCATTATCATTTGGTACCCAATTGTTACCTTGTTGGTTCCTTACACTTCACTGAAGTTTCCCATGACCACAAAGAACATAAGTTTCCATCTCTCATCTCTGTTTTCTGATCCCAAAACTTCCTAAGCATCCTGTCTCTGGATGCTTGCACAGATATTTATTGTCAGGACCAATGCATTTCTCATTATCACTTTAGATTCAACAAGTTGACAAGCAGCTGCAGCTGATGACTGCTACTGAGCAAACTGTTTCACAGCTCAGATATTGGCTCCACTTTTGCTGCGTGAGCTCTCAGCAACCAGTAATGGCTGATTGCCATGTTTAGAAGGTTCAGTTTGTTCTTTCACATGTATTTGGGACTCTAGCCAAGATTTTGAAAGGTAAAATTCTAAAAAGAGTTAGGCAACCATTTCCATTTGCAAGGACCTAAGCAAATGTTTTAAAAGAAAATTGATTCTGTCAGTTATTAGATATAGATATAGTCACCTTATTTTTTAAGAACCTAATTTTCAAGTTGTAATGGCTGGCTTCATGGCTTCATGCCACAACATTAGGCTGTGTCATGTACAAGACAGACACCATGCCATCCTGGACACAGAGGGTACACATGTGGGCTAGTGCTCTTTCTTTGGCAGGAGTAGGTTGGGGAAGTCCTTAAGAACAGAGAGCCAGAGACATGTGTGTATAAGAGTCTAGGCCCAAACTGTAACCCCCAAAAACACATTCTGCTAAGCAAATAGACTCCCAGCCATCTCCCTGGGCCTGTAAGTTTGTGCAGAGCAGCAAGCCTGTAGAGCTGAGCAGCAACCAACTTCATTGTCTACAGCAGCTTTGATTCAGGTGACAGTCATCTCCCTATTTAAGTCCCTTTGATAAGTGATCTAGCTGGTATTTTCAGCACAAACCTCCTCCACAAAGTGGAGTGTCCTCTACTTTCCTTTGAGATGCCATAGAGAATGATGTACCACTTGTTCATTTCATATAAGCTCCTACCTGCCCCTGTGCTTGTCTTGGCAATAGGAAGCAAAGGTTCAATAAGCTTCTCTGCCAAAAGAGACGAGTACCTACATGTCATACCACCCAGACAATTACCACTTCCCAGGAAAACCCTCAAACTGTCAATTCTAACCATTTATGAATGGGAATGTAGATCCTATTGGATCCTATTAGATATAGCCACCTTACTTACAACTAACTGAAAATGAAAATTTACAGGATCTGAGAAAGGGGAAGGAATGGCAAGTAAGGGTTTGACTTTGTAACCCAGAGTCTATGGCATTTAGCCAGGACCAGCTTATCTGTATGAGTCATCACATCTGCTACTGCTACAGTTTAACAGACAACCATTTAATGTAAAATGCAGGAACCACTAAGGAGAGAGACAAGGGTCCAAGACAATCTTGAGCCACAGGACTGAATCATGCTTGTCATACACACCATTTTTCTCTAAGACAGTATGTAGCAAAGTAGATGTGTTCATGACCATTGCCTGGCCCTGAGGTCGTGTGGCATAGAACAACCCACATCCATGCCTCTAAACCTTTCTAACTTCCAAAATGAGATGGTCACATGCAAACTGGCAGCTGGGAAAGGTCCCTGGCCTGCACTAAATCCCAAATCAAATGGGAGAACTGTTTGGAGAAACAGGAGGTCAAAGCCACAGTTGCCCATTTAGAGGATTAAAGAGTAAACACTGACTTTCCAATCCCTGGTAGCATTTCCCGTAGCTGTTTAATCCAGTCGTACAAAATATACAGCTTGATTCCCTTTTGCCAGCAGGATGGTTTCCACATAAGAAGGTGCCCCTATGCCTCTCTAGGCTATAGCCTGGTCATCATAGATATGTCCACAAGGAGATTTGTGGGTCAGAGCCACCCTGGGTGCAGGAGGGAACAGACCTGGACTCTCCAGGGTGCCCTAGTCCCAAGGCTGCTGGGCAAAGCCTAGTTTTAACAGGATGGTATGTCCTGTGTGTTGCTGGGTGCTGGAACATACAGCTTCAGAGTTCCAGCCTACATTACTGCTCTGTGATGCTATCATACAGCTACATTTTCTCACAGTTAGTAACCTGTAAGTGAATGTGACATGTGCTTAGATAGGAGTCCTTTATCAGCCTCTCCAATCAAAGCAACTACATCACACACACACTGGGTGCTGGACCATACTGCCCCAGAGTTCCCTTCCAACCTACATTACTGCTCTGTGAGGCTCTGCTGCAGCTACATTTTCTCACAGATCCTAACCTGTAAGTGAATGTGACATGTGCTTAGATAGGAATCCTTTATCAGCCTCTCCAGTCAAAGCTGCTACATCACACCCCCCCCTCAGAATTCCTCCTTCAAAAGAGCACTGGGTGAATAACCTGATTCTGGGAATGTGGCAATTGGGCACAGCCTGTGCCACAGGGCTAAAGCAGATATACAGGGCTGAGGTAAAAAGAGGATGTCTACTGCATGTCTACACTCCCACGGGCTCGGATGGTCACTGCACAGATTTTTCTGAAGGTATTTGATATAAAACTGAATTCCATTTAACGCCCTGTATTGAATCCTGAGTTTGTATCTAAATGTTTGGTCAAAATTACTGGAATTCTTTATAAAATCAGGTTTTGTTAAGCCCCATGAAGAGAAGGCTGAAAGAGAAATCTAGTTGCTGTCATGTACAACATGAAAAAGTGTTACAGAGGAGACATGTAGAGCTCCACAGTGGTGCACAGCCAAAGGACAAGAGGAAATGATTAGAAGCTGTAACCAGGGAAATTCAGATTACACATAGGAAAATATTATTTAACATGTGAGTGGCTAAGCCTCTGGAATGAATGCTCAGAGACAGTGTGGAACTGCCATTCCTGAAGATTTTCAAACCTCTATTGGACTGGTCCTGAGTATACAGATCTAGATTTAAAGTTAGCCCTGCTTTGAGAGATGATTAAATTTCAAATCTATGAGAGTATTCCTACAACCCAAATCTTTAGTTATTCTATGGTATTTTCTATAAAGGCACTGAAAAGCAAAGGCTCAATAAGACTTGGTTACATTTGGGCAGCATAAATATGTTGCAGAAGTCCACTCCCTTGTCATCATCCATATCCTGCATTTTCTGAACTCTTTTACATTAATCCAAATTCTTCTGTCAATTAAATCTTATCACTGATTTCAAATCAAGAAGATAAATTGGCTGCTCCTTAAGAGAGGATTTACCATTCATTATTTATTGCCCCATATAGAAAGCAGTACATCTGTTTCAAAACCAGGAGTCATTAGTGACAGGCAATACAAACACTCAGGTTTAAGAAAAATGTGAACAATCAGATTTGTTCTTCTCGGCTCAAGCTAACATTTAATAAATAGCTACTTAATAGTCTTTTTTCCTGGTGTTATCTGCAATTTAATCAGGTAGATTACCATTCCAAGGAAATATGTATGTTCAAATTGCAGTTATTATAATGGAAGCATTATCAGAGCAACATCTCAATTAATGAAACAACTTGGAATAATTTAACATGAAATTGGAGATCAGTTTCACATTCAAGAATATGAGCAAGAAATCTGTAGACTGGTTAGTGTTGTAAACTTCTGGCTCAGCCACTTATGATCTTGTTTGTCATGTCATCTCAGAATTCTTTAGCTTGGTCAATAAATTTTCATGTCATGTAATTTTTCACTTAACAGTTTTTCCAGTTTGCACACAATTGTTCCTTGTTTTCTCATATTTGCTGATTTACTTATTTTGACCCTTTGTTTTCTAGACAGATTATTTTGCATTTTGAATTATTTCTGCCTTTCTGCTTTTGATTCCACATGCACTGCATTTGTCATACTTACCCAGCACATCCCTCTCTTTTTTTTTTCTGCTGAGGAAGTTCTGTCTCCTACAAGTAGGAAAGTATAAAACAGTAAACACGTCCTCTAATCAGTTGGACAGAACTTTTGTCATTTTCTTGAGAAAGTAAAACTTTAAGGATTACTTCTGGAAGAGTAATAGGTTTCTTCTTGACAAAAGGCAACTCAATGCTTTTACATACCAGACACATTACAACAATGTAGTAATAGCTTCCATAAGATTCATTGTTATCAGAATCTGATAACATTCCGTGATGAATCTATGTAATTCTTCTCCTGAACATTTCATTTTTAAATGTGGCAGAGGGATTAAAAGAATGTGTTGTTTATGAGACAGGAAATGCATAAGGAATTTTACTTTCAGACCCATCTAAAATGAAGTCAGGTTTTGCCATATTTTCCCTAACTGAAGCTTTGATATTAATCTTTAATATTCTGCTTATCATAGATATTTTCTACTGCACTGATTCAAATATTGTATATGGCCATTAATTTATGTGGACTTCATCACACATGCTTTGACAGTAGACCATAATTAAATACTCATTGGCTCATTAAACTGTCGCAGCCAACAGTGTCTGTCAAACTTAATGAAGCTAATATGAACATCTTAAACCATGTCACAGTAAAGGGAATATTGTACACAAAAATGCCCAGATCTACCACTCTTTTGAAGTCAGTTATTCTGTTGCAGCTGACAGGATGTGTTGATTTTAATGCACACTTCTTTGGAAATTGCTGCCATGAGTTTGTTCTGCAGACCCTGTGAGAAATCAGCATTATTGCTTCTAAGGTTAATACCCCATGGGTACAAACAACCAAAGCTTTACATTTTGTTTCCCAAATGTTTCAAATCCAATTTTACACACATAACTGTATTTCTGAAGAAATCTCTTTGAGAAAATATCTTTTCAATGACATTATTTTTTAAAAGGCTCTACACCACTCAGGACAACCAACTCTGGTATTTTTGCTTCATGTTCAGCCTCTCCTAAAACATGGCAAATATTCCCACTACCTAGCTGGGTTAAAGATAAAACTAATAGTTTGTGCATTATAACACAGCAGTGTGTAACAGGGTGGGAATTCAGAATGGAAGAAAGGCATGTGAGGCAGAGTGAGACTTCTGCCTCCAAATGTAAATGTGTTCAACTCAAATGCCTGACATTCACTTCCAAACCTGCAGGTCAGAATCCTGTTCAGATCAATGGGGAATGACATTTGAATTGAAATTCTTTGCACGGAAAGATCTAAGAGGCTGAGAAATCTGAAACAGATCAGTTGAAACATACCCCAGAAAAGCTCATTGCTCTCCACTGACCACCAGCAACAAACATACATTTCTACTATAGACTCTAAACTTAGGTGAGAGCAATTTCACTGGGATGCAAATACTATAATTCAAGTTTAACACTTGTTTCCCCAATGGTGCTTCAAAGTGACCTCATACCCACACTCCTCTTTTACTGGCAAAATTTCGGCTGAAAGTGACATAGTTAATCAGTTAATCATTTCTGATAGCTCATATTCACAAAAGAATTGATAGTTTTAGAAGCAGAGAACAAAAGTAAGAGAAAGATTTCTGTCTTCAGTAAGTAAAAGTGAACTATAAATTAAAAACTACAGATGGTTTTAAAATTCTAGGGGTGCAAAATGAAGATATAAACTATCCCCATTTACAAATTTATTCCATGCAGCAGGGGAAAAAAGCTTGCTGTGATTTTGGTAATATATAGCCACATCATCTCAAACTGCATTCTGACAGATGATTTTCTCTTTGGTTAAATTTTTTACAAGGTAAGAAGAATAGCTGCTCCATTTTCACTTCTTTATGTTTCAATCACCACAGCTACTCTAACCAGCCAAGATACTCCCATTGTACTGTACACTGTAAAAACTGTACATGTGATAGAGATACATTATTCAAAGTAATATTACACAGACACATTATTTCAGGTAGGACAAGGGCTCTGTTTGTGTGAAATATTTCCTCTGTCTACATTACCAAATATATTTGTCATAATTTCAGCAGAATTGTTATAAAAATAGATGCAAATACATCCTCAGCTGTTTAAATATCATTATTATGACCTTAGAGATATGCTACAAAGATATGAACCAAAAAGGTTGATCCAAGGCACAAAGCAGTGGATATGAATCACTCCAAGTCTGCTCCAATACACTGACTTAGTGACACTTGTAGAGTGAATTGTCACTCTAGTACACTTTGGCTGCTTGGAATTATATAAGACAAATTATTGAATGTTTTTAAAAGAAAGACAGGAATATAAATATGTGATTATTAATATGTTCATTAATTGGGAGAGATTGACTGAATTGTTTCCACATTTGATATGCATTCTACACAAATTTTCCATCAAAACAATTGTGACTCTCCAGAGTGGTGCATGACTCATTATAAAAAACAACTAAGATCAGAGAGACTTTTTTCCTCTTTTGCTTGCACAAGTCACAAATCTTTTTGAAAAAATAAACAAATAAACAACAATATGAAAAATTACTCTTTTGTGGCTTGGATAATAGATCTGTGAAACATATCCTAGATAATGTTTTCCACAACAGCATTTTGGAACAAAATATGAATTTCAGATGAAGGCTGCAGGTTTTTTAGGGTTCCTTACATATGTCACCAACATGCTGTTCAATAATACAAGGTTATTTGATAAAGATCAGCATTTCTCCACGCAACTGCTATTGGATTCATATTTTTTAAGCACATGGAAAATGACACTTCAGCTATTTTACATTTAGAAACAGGATTGCCTGTACATATTTTTTGGAATAGAGAGGCCTGTAGAAAGCAACAGATGAAACAAAACCAGAAACACAAGAGTGTGGTATTTTATGATGGAAATCTGGATTGCACCATTGGCCATTACTAGCCACTGTAAAACTCATGAGCCTTTTAACTCCTGGGTGTGAAAACCTGTTACACACTGAGCCAATGATCCCTGCTCAGAGGCACCTTTTTTACTATTTGTGATCCATCCTTCCATCTTCCTCTGCCTCTAGTCATTAAAAGAAGATAAAGTCCCCAAATATGCAAAGATGATAACAAGAAAGCACAAAGGTCCAGGCAAGGCCATTCATTCCCAGGTGAAGTCAGAACTGAACAGGACACAGTGCCCTACAAATTTTACTACATGTCAGGTAATTATGCACCACAGGAAAACTTAGGACAGAGAAAACTCTTTTGCCTTATCCATCTTTGGCACACATGTAGCATGTGGCACATACCTGGAAATCCTCTTCCTCTCATTGCAGTCTCAGGATTAGTGGTCTGTACAGAGAATCTCAACACACAAAGACTCCTATGCAACACTTAAAGACAAGGAAAAGAAGCACAGTCCTTTTCTTTTTGAAGAATCAGACCCGTGTCAGCTTTACTCAGGTAGGACCCTTCATCTGAAATATTCATTTTATATTTTGGATGTTTAGAAAAAATGTATAGTAAGTAAAACCATTTGCATTCCAACCTACTTCAGAAATGCTGATTGCAAAAGACCAAGCTCTTCTGAAATGCTGATAGCCCAAGTCAACTTTGCAAGACAATACTGTATTCCAAAACCTAGTATAATTAACCAAGGGAGTCAAAAAGACTGTCAGGCAACAAGCCAATCCTTTCCTCCTGATCTGCCTTGTCCCACCCCTTTGGGCTGGCATGGAAGGAGAAAACTTTGCTCACAGCTACGATGCATACATGCTCACAAGGGGAGGCATGCATGGCTAAATCAGCTTTGTACTCCTCTGATCCCAGGCCATCTGTGTACCAGCTGTCCTCTGGCAAAAACAGAGCATTCTGACTATTTGCTGCAGGGCTTTTCACACATATCTTTGCCTTGTCAGCAAACTTGTCTTAACGTGAGAGATTCGGTCACTCACTTCACTCTGTTCTCCCCCTTTCTTACACATGTATATACCCACACAAACATTCTCCCTAACAGTCAGGAGAGACCATTACAGGACAGTTACAAAAACGATACCAAAACTGTAATTAACCTATAATGTTGAATTGCTACCAACAGCCACTCTGTCTAATTATCTTGCATTCTATATCAATGTCTAAGGTATCCAGATGACTTTGGGCACTACTCAAATTTTTTCTGTTTCCATTGTCAAAATGCTGTTAAGAGTATCCTTGCATGTTGATTTTTGCATTGATTTTTTTTTTTTTTACTTGCCATATTTTCTTTTCTCTCATTTGAGTAGATTTGGATAAAAGGAGCTGCCAATGCTGAGAGATTGAAAGCATCATACTCACCGTGTTAGCGAGGAACATTATGCAGCCACCTCTAGAGAAGAGGAGGATTCATCTATTCAGCTCTAAAAATTGGTTGCATAGCTAATTGTGGTGGGGTTTTTAACAGAGAAAACTTTGATCCAAGTACTTGTAAACCTTGTCCTTATTCCTTGGTCATGACAGTTAAAAAAACAGTGATACATCCTTTAAAATAACCAAGGTGTGCTGCACCAATAGCTCTGACGGGTGAACCAGGGCACTAAATAGTCACCAGGAGTCCAGCAAACACTGTAGGAACTCGAGTATGTGGTAGCCTGAGCCATATTGTGTACCAGCAGGAAGAACATTATACAGTAATCCCAACTGGAGCTGACAAATGGCTCGCTGTGACAAATGTGCTCATTCAGTATTTGCTGTGGATAGCTCTTTGCTCTAAAAGAAGGGCTGTTTCTTGAGAAGCTGGAGGTGAGAAAAGGCAATTTTAAACACTGACATCTCCCAGCTTAGTGAGGAGGCCAGCAAGATGCTGTGTGCTTTGATGAATGAGAGCTTGAGAGGACGAGAAACAAGGTCCCAGGTAGTTTTCCAGTGCCTTCTCTCTCCATTTTAGTTCAGGTTAGTTGAAGCAGTCACGGCTCAGCCAAATGATTTCTTAGAAGTTAGACACTTGCTTGCTTCTCAAAGTAACTTTTTAGCTGCCCTGTTGCTGTGCATGCAAATAGCCAAAAGTTGACAGCATTTAGAATCCCAGAATCATCAAGGTTGGAGGAGAACTCTAAGATCATCAAGCCCAACCATTAACCTGCCACTCTGCTGTAACCCCTAAATCCTAAACCATATTCTCCAGCATCAGATCCAGATGCCTCTTAAACACTTCTAGGCATAGTGACTCTACCATCTCCCTGGGCAATATTCCAGTGCCTGAACATCCTAACAGGGAAACATTTCTCCTCACAGCCAATCTGACTCTGCCCTGGCTCAGCTCAAGGCCATTCCCTCTAGTCATCTCACTGCAGGAATGGCAAAAGGGACCATCCCCCACCTCTCTCCAATCCCCTTTCAGGCAGTTGTAGAGAGTGTCGATGTCACCCCTGAGCTGCCTCTTCTCCAGGCTAAACAAACTCAACTCCCTCAGCCATTCCTCACACAACATGTTTTCCAGACCTTTTATGAGCCTTGTTGTCCTTCACTGGACTCACTCCAGTGCCTCAATGTCCTTTTAAAATTGAGGGGCCCAAAACTGAACACAATGCTCAAGGTGTGACCTCACCACTGCCAAGTACAGGGAGATGATCACATCCCTAGTCCTGCTGGCCACACTATTCTTGATACAGGCCAAGATGCCATTGGCCTACTAGGCCACCTGTGCACACTTGGCTCATGTTGAGCTGGCTGTCCACCAGCACTCCCAAGTCCCTTTCTGATGAACAACTCTGGAGTCACTCTTCCCCCAGCCTGCAGCACTGCATGGGGTTGTTTTGTCTCAGTGCAGGACTTGGCACTTTGCCTTGTTGAACCTCATGCAGTTGTTCTCAGTCCACTGACCAAGTCAGCCCAAGTCTCTCTGTAGAGCTTTCCTACCCTCAGGCAGACCAACACTCCCACCCAATTTAGTGTCATCTGCAAATTTGCTGAGGATGCACTCAATCCCCAAGTCCAGATTGTGAATAAAGGCGATAAATAGAACTGGCTACAGTACTGAACCCTGGGGAACACCACTTGCCAATTGGATTTAGCTCTGTTAACCACAATTCTCTGGGCCTGGTCATCCAGCCAGTATTTCTAGAAGTGGTTGTTGAATTCATTGCAATCCATCCAGTCTGTAAACAACCTGATGCACATCCTGGAATAGAAGAACCCTGCAAGAGATTTTTCAGAGGTGTTACCAGCCTCCAGCCTGGGGCACAGCCTCCAACTTCCAGCAACCTCCATCCAGAGGAAGTCCATTGAAGCCATTATTTAATATTTAACAATGTGAAATTTAATTAAGTAATTTTAAAAATGCATGAGAGATGTTCAGCATCATGAACTTAGATGTTTTGCCTACAAACCTGCCTGTAAGGAGGACATGTGCACTGCACAAGAATTCACAAAGACCACATAGGTTTATATGAGGGAGCAAACACTTCCAGAAAAAATTCTCCTGGGAAGGTATACAAGTCCTTGCCACAAGTAAAATCCATGGGTTTATCCCAAGTCACACAGAGCTTTGGCATGCCTCTGATTTCAGGTCATGAAAGTGCCATGGAAGAACAAAAGAGCACTTTGGTAAGGGCTGATGCACACAGTGATAGTGTCAGCCACTTTGAACCATAAAAAGAAGGCAGAGGCACTAGACACAGAAGCTTTCTCCTTTTATCAAAAAATGCTCTGTGTTAAGAGAAACTTGTTCCAAAAGGATTCCTAGAAAAGAGCTCTGTGAAGCACAGAAACATGGGACAGGACATAGGGAACATTAGGAGAAAAAAAATTAATCTTATTTCACTGCAAGTCAGTGTAGGTCTAGCACCAGAAAAGCTTTTCCTGCCTTTTGACAGCTTTCATTGCTTCAAAAGGAAACAAATGAAAAGTGGCCATCCAGAAAAGGGCTCTTAGCCATCTACTTACTAGAGAATAAAATTTAGCAACATTTCTGTGCCAGCAGTCCAACACTACCATTACAAACATTACTCATGCAGTTCACACTGGGGACATTCACAACTGTCTTGCCACTACCAGCAGCAGCAGCAGACTGCTAAGCACACAGCACGAGACTCACCAGTGGATCCTGGCTGCTTTGTACCACTGCAGCGATGCGAAGCAGCTGTAAACCAGGTTTAACAGGCCAGTTAAACCAGCTTTGTTACTGCTTTGTGTTGCTGACACAGTGCAAAGCTATCAGAGAAGCCCAAGGAATCTGATCCTCTGGGTTCTTTTTGCAACAAAGTGGAAGTGATAATCCCAACTTTGAATCCTGTCAAAATATTTAATAAAGTTCACTAGGAGGATCTTATATATTGACAGCTTTAAACTGAGTTCACTCAGTCTTCCCTAGATACACCATTTCTGTAAGTCTCCCTCAAAAGACTGGATACATCCTCTGTATGAGTGGTCATTGAACTTTTTGTAATAACATACTTTCATATATAACAACTTAAAATACTTCCTCACTGACCACAATCATTTTTAATCTTAAGATGTCATAGAATACACAAAACCTTCCAGGCTGCCTACACCATGAGACATGGTCTGTTCAAGAAAAACCATTACATATAACATTATCAATGTGTACATTGGTAATTTTATGTACACAGAATATACATATAATAACACACCCCAAAGCAAGAAGATATTCTGACAATGCAATTTAGCTGTTTTATTACAGACCGAGAAGCAAGAGTTCAGACCTCCTTTCAGACTCATGATGGAGTAAATTCCTGTTCTATGAAGCTATAAGTAACAATACAAAGTTTATAGACCTGAGGTATCAAAGGCAGCTGGATATGATGATAGACATACTGGTTTCTCTGTGCTGTTAGCCACAGAAAACTGGTCTTTCTGTAGCTCAGTGGAACACCTTGACTCAAACAGATGTTCAACTTTCTGAACTTCCAACAAAGGTCTGAAAAGAGTCCTCCATCCAAAGAGTCCTGTCAAAATGGATGAGTTGCAGACTTAAATACTGAAGGGTGTATATCATTATCATTGATCTACAGAATCTTCCAAACCTCTGCTACAGAAACTCCTCTCAGATCCCACTAGAGAGAAAAATCTCCTCCTCTCATTGCCAAGTTATATTTGCATAAGTCTGAACATCCTCCTTCACTCCTTTCAAGTTTTAGCCATTCATTTTCAGTTTGACATAAAACTACTAGATAAAGCTAAAAGGCATTTTTTGTGGGCAAATTAATAATCTACGATACACCTGTTAAATCTGCTGTTATCAAAAGAAAGAGAAGACTTTGTCCTTCTGAATTCAAAATGACATTATTATGCAATATGACTCTGAACAATAATGGCAAAGCTGTTCTATAATGCCCCAATCTAGCAATCAATTAAAGTATATATCTTTATAAATTACCTATAACTTCTACATACAGAACTTTAGAACTTCCCATTTTGAGATTAAACCCAGCCACTCCTAAATCCTTAGAAACCTGACACTAAGATTCAAATAATGAGAGGCATAGTTTTTTCTATACTGCCCCTCACATCTGTGACTTGAATAATACAATTTGCAGTAGCCACTTGAAATGACAGTTTCTTATGCAGAGACCGAAACGCCTCAAAATAAATTTCAAAATAACCTGGAAAACAACTAAAGAAATAAGTTCACACTTTAAAAACAAAAAAACCAAAAAACCAAAACAACCCCAAACCTATTATTCCTTTTCATTTTGCATTCTCCTCATTCTGTTTTGTAAGAATAGGAAGATCCACATTCATGAAGGTACTTAGAAATCTTACCTCTGTTTGGGTCTCCAACTTGCACTGAAATAAATTGGAAATCAATGGGAATTAGGTATCTAATCTCATTTCTGAGTGTGGACTGATGTTTGAGAAAGAGCAACACATTCAGAGACAGAACAGAACACTGAGAAAGAACAGAGTAGTGAACTCAAGCAGGTGAAACTGGCGAGGAACACTAAGTGGCACAACTAAGGGTGAATCTGGTTGGCACTAAGCACACCAAAGAGCACATCTATCCAGCACTGTGGGGGAAAAGGGCAAAGACTCTTGTAATCTTACCTGCCATCAGCCAATCAGATTCTCATCATTATAGCTGATTTTTTTTCTCTTCTCCCTTCTCCAATGAAGTTCTGTCTGTTAGAATCAGTTATTCAATACCTCACACATTTTGCTTTGAAAGGATTCTGGATAGACTTGGGATAGCATATTTTAAAAGTTTTATATAACTGAGTTTGGCCTTTGCTGCTGCAAAAATAAGGGCTGTACTGTGTCGTGGGACACAGGAAATACTCAGTCAAGATACTTTGGGTAGCACCCAGAAGCACATGAAGTAAAGGAATTTAGAGGAAGCATTTTGTACTCAGTCATAGTGTTGAAAAATTGGCATAAAAGGATGCATATAATCCCAGAAAGCATAAACTAAGTTTTGGACTGATAGGGCTCAACTTAGAAAAACAAGCATAGGCATCTTCTAGAATATATGAGGTATGCCTGTGCCATACCTGCATCTTTCAGTTCTGTTTGACTGCTGAAGGCATCAGCTTCCTAGAAACTCTTAATGAGACCCTTATTAAAAAACATTCTTATCCTAAAAAACCCACTCAAAACATGTAATGATTTGTCTATTTTTCTCCATTGATTTTAAAGGAACTCCAGGATGGACAGTTCAGGTGTAGCTGTCCACATCAAAGATATTTAACACTAGCTTATATGAATTCCATATCTGATATCTAAAAGTGTGTGAGCAAGGAATGATGCATTTTCAAAAATACAGGATAGCCACTACATTCTCTGTTGCTATGGATTACCTAGTGTCTGAATTCTCTCTGCAGTCCTTCTCTCAATTAGCATATCCCAGGGCCTGTCTTTTCAGCTTGGTTATATACTTAAAAAAATTATGATTCTTCAGAGCACTTCCTGATTTTGTCCATTGGATTGATATTAGTCAACAGACTCATCCAGAAGAGGATTTGAAAAGATATGCAAAGACATTCTTCCCCTAGAAGCCACACTAGAGATATTTTAATTAAAAAGCCTGAAAAATTAATAAACATTAGAACCCAGTAAAATCAGAGTTATTCTATGGGTCTCCAAACAACACCTCTTTAATAAGCTGTCTTTTATTTCATTTATTTTAAGGGAAATGAACAATTGAGCAGTGAACTGAAGGAGAGCCCATTCTTCTCTGCACTTCAGAAGAAGAGTTGACAACACCAATAATTCATGTAAAATGTGCCATACTACACTGACATCTGCAAGGAGCTCATCATTCTTTGATGTTGTTTTCTTTTATAAAGCTTCTTTCTTTTCCTTAGCCTAACTACCTCTACCACCAAAGTCAAATGAAAATCTGACAGCACAGAGTACCCTAAAGCACCTTATCCTGAAACTGAAGATAAACTGGAAGATTCAAAGACTAGGGAACCCGAATTTTTCTCCTCAGCTGGCAGCTGCTTTTTGTATCTTTAGGCTCATCTTTGCCATTAGTGCTTTGGTCTTGGTAATGTTTTACAATCTTTCACTGACCAGTAGATGAATATAATTCTCTTCAGTAACTCAGGAGGATCTTGTACAGCAGACCCAGAGGAAATATGTGCCAGGCAGAAGTTTAACTATCAAGCAGGATATTAAAATCCTGATGGCAACATTGTCAACATTTCAATAACAAATATGGTTCCAAGAATCATTGCTTCTTGGAATGTATATTTTATCACTTCTAATATAATTATATCTCTTCAGCAAGGCCTGTTAATATTGGTTAAGTCAGCAGCCACATTAATCAGTGGTGTAGATGGATAATTTCTGCTTGAAAACAGCAACTACACTGATGCTAAGTTCTTACCAAGTTTATGCAGGAGAACTACCTCAATTCTATTCTTAAAAATTCCCCTGTTTCTACAATGGCCAGATAAAGGAATTGAAATTTTCTGCAGTGAAGCTGAATATACTGTACCTGGGGAATCTTGTGACAAGTCTCCTCTTGCACACTGGCTTGCACACAGAAGGGATTCTGCAATTTAATTCAACATCATGCAAAGTGGTGTCCCAAGAAACCAATAACAAAATGATAGATCAGCTGCCCCAAACTGCTCCAGGCTGCTCTGGGCTCAGTCACACTCAGCAAGATTCATATGCTTAACGACACACATCTCTAGTGTAAACACACCAGAGCTATCCTTCCCTACCCAGTCAATGGAGAACAAGTTAATGTTCACTAGACTCCAGGGTGCAATTCTTCTCATCCTAAGGTAGACATTTGAAATAGGTCAGACAAATCTCATCCCGCAACTCTGCTCTTTGCATTGACCATAAAGAGAGGCTTATGGTGATCAGCTCAGCTGAAGCCAACATCTGTGTGGCCAATTCTTAGGGCAGAATATATTTATTTAGGGCTATAGACAAGTGTGCTGGTTTTGACTGGGGTGGAGTCAACTTTCTTCCCAGTGGCTAGTATGGGGCCAGGTTTTGAATTTGTCCTGAACACAGGGTTGATAATATAGAATGTTTTTATTGTTGCTGAGCAGACTTATTTATGTGTGAGAGACTGAAGTGTTAAAGGTTAATGACTCAAAAAATGAGCCTTTTGCCAAAGCAGCAGAGTGCCTCGCTGAGGCCAGGTTTGCATCCCCAAACAGAAGGGGAGTGGGAGAACTTTTTGTTTTGTGGTGGCTGAGCCTCTGATCTGCATGAGAACAGCCGAGGTGCAGAAGGGGTGCACACTCTCCACTGGAGGATGACCACGACAAACAAACCTTTGTTTAGCTACAAGTTGGGTTTTGAGCCGGATAAAGGAAAAGGCCAATAAGCAGCTGATCCTGTGAGGTGCCATAATGCTCATTATCATGCCAATTTCCTCCCTTGCAGAACACACACACACATACCCCGAGGGATGGATCAGGACATTCAACATAGGCCTGAAGGTATTCATTCTGACTCAACTGCACTGGCATGAGAAACTTGTCTTAGAAGGGGCCATAAAGCAGCAAAGGCCCCTGAAGAACCCCCAGACTAATTTCTGGGGCCTTACATGACGAGACCTGCACATGATCCACAGTGTTGCATTAGACAGTGTGAAATTATACCCCCAGAAGAGGCAACAGGGCACTCCCAACTGAAGCTGAGCAAATACTAACCCATTGAACTTTATGTTTCCTGGACTCTCCCCACTCCAAATGGATCAAGACTGCAATCATCATTTTGGCCAAGACATCTAAATTCAACAATCAAATCTCATTATGAGATCCACGGGTGGTGATATCTTTCCACTATCTGCTCATGTCCTTTCTTTCTCTTTCTTTTATATATTTTCTGAAGTGCTATTTTTACACTTTTATATTGGTATATTTCTATAGATAATAACCAAAAAAAAGCTACATACCTCCTTTGCATTGCAAGAAATTGTTAACCCCTGCCATATATATATATGGCAGGATATGGCAGGGGTTTTGTTTAGGGGTGTATATATATGTGTATATCTGAATTCAACATATGCTTGAAGCCATTGTCTGGGGCACAGAAAAGTTGCTTTTCCACCAGGAGTCCTTTTGAAAAACATTACCTCTCCCTTCCAGCTGTCATATTTAATTTTCAATTTAAGAATCTGACCCAAAAGATCAAGATCTCTCATGTCCAAGGGAGATTTCTGAATTAGCTGTAAATGTGTTAATTCGTATCCTCAGAATATTTTAGACAAACCACGGAATCACTCCATGGGGCTAATCTGAAAAAAGGTATTCATTTAATAAAATTAGCATATTAAGACACCTTATAACAAAAGGATATCTTTACTCGCATGACTTTTGTCTTTACATTCATTTATGTAATGCTCTATTAGTTGGACATGCATTATTCCAGCAAAATAAAAATGTATAGATATACAGCACACCTTAGGTGCAGATTGGTTGCTTCATCAAAAAGCAGAGTACTCTTCAACACTGATTGTCCATCAAGTACTCTGCTTTATTAACAGCTCCATTGTCTTTTCACTAAAAGGCAGAGGATGAAAAAGCCACAATCTCCATTAAAGATTTCAGAAGTATGCTTTGATCTTGTCAATAAAAATACATATTCAGCTTCATCTCAAAGATGCATCATATAAGGCAGCAGGCAAAAAATCACCACGCAAATTTGGCTAGTGAAAAGTCCATGATAAATTTTTTGCTAACATGCTCACTTTGGTTCATGATCTAGATACTATTCTTACTAGGTCTGTTTTGTTTTATGTTAGGCTGGCAAAGTAACAGTCTAGAGAGTGGCTATAAAAGAATATTTAAATAAAGCACTTACAGTTCCACTGAAGATACTCTGCTGTTAAAAAAAATTCCACGCTTCATCTCTCTGTCAACAGGGAACTTTGCATTCCTCTAAGTTTATTTGCCATATATGCAAAACAAGTATCACCAATGAAGTAAATGCTTGCAAATCTCTCATTGCTTTAATCCCAATTCTGCATCTTTCTCACTGCACGACCTTGGGCAGTCATTTGTCTTTCACCTCATTTTACCTGTTGTTAAATAAAAACTCTACAATATACCCACCTACTTCATTAGGTTGTTGTATTGATTGACTGATGCCTACAAAGCACAAAGAACTTAAAAAAATGCTTAGTGTTATCATTATACCTGACCATCACACAGTCCTGCTTTAATTATCCAATCATCTGAAAATAAATTCATGATTATTATTTTATCATGTTTAAGCTAGTATGGCAGTTATGACACTTTCAAAAGACTTTCAAAATCCACCTCCATTTACTGTCAAAGAGGGACAAAATGAGGAAACAGCTGTCCAGGAAAGGCTCTTCTTCTATTCCTGGAATATTACTGGTTTAGCAGTAAGCTGAAAGTGCTGGCTAGCAGAATAAAAAGTCAGCAAGTCAGAATTTGGATTTTATCCTTTCTAATGCTCTCTACATTAGATTATGCCTGGTTCTGAAGTTCTTGAAACTTAGGTAAAATCCATTTCCCTGGAGTGACTGGTAGCATGAAATCCAAGACTCTTGTATACCCTATAGACTTTATTACCTACTGCTGTCTCTAAAAATGAATTGCTATTACAATAGTTCAAATACCTAACTAAAGCATGCTGCCCTTCTAGAGCTATTGAAAAAGATTTTGACTTCACGAAATTTAAATTCAGGTCAGTATTTCCCCCCTTCTTCCTACAACACCTCTCAAATGCTGCATTCTGTTGCAGAAGGGTTTAGAGGTTTTCATGATTTGTAGACTGTGCCTTATGTCTTGCACAGGGCTCAAGGCTGTGCTTTTAGAGCAGTCTGTAAGTTTTACACTGCCCCTAATAGTTGTTCAAATATTCAGCTGCTGCCTGAGCTCCAAGGCCAGCAAAGACTCATGCTGTACGAACTTCATCCAATACAACCAAAAATACTGCTACTGTTAGTGGGACAAAGGATGCTACCTTTGGCCAGACTTCCCTTCTTTGTGTAAGGTTAATATCAAAGTGATGAATTGGAGGAAAACAACATATTTTGAGTTTACGAGGCATAGGCTGTTCATTCCTTTTGTCTCCATTTGAATTAAAAAAAAAGCCTGGATGACAGAATTAAGTCTTCAAAGCACATTTGGTCTCTTTTTTTTTGCTGCTTGCTTCTCACCAAAGCTTGAAAATAAAAGAATGACTCAGTAGTGTGTGTCTAATTAAGTCATGTTTACAAAAAACCTCATTATCTGCCTACTTTTAATTATGATATATGGTCATTCTAGGAACGTACTGTAAGTTTGGAACTTTACAAATTCTGTTATGGACTCCTGGCACTTTTATTAAACTGCAGTCTCAGAGAGAGAACCTCACTCAGACCTCTCAAGGGACTTTATATATGTTATGTTAATTTTAAAATTCTTTGAATATATTTAAATGTATGCATTTCCAAGCTCTTGTGGCCATGGCATATCTTAACTGGGAAAAAAATTCATACATAAATGATTCATGAGATGCTCACTTGGTGGGATGCCAGAGGGGAGAGGAAGAACCACCTAATGCTTTAAAGCCTTGCCCTCCTGTATCCCAGGACACAAGATGTGTGGTAGACAAAGCCTAAATTACACCATACACTGGGTAGGTCAGGTTTAAAATTAAGACAGCAAGCCCACATCATCCCCAAAGACATTTAGGTATGTGGCCATTTGCTGAGGGGGGAGGGGAGCACCTAACAGGGTTGCTGTGATGGGAAAGTTGGGACTTCTCCTGTGCTGAATGCCCAAGGATGTACAATGGGCAAAGACCCAACGAATTCATACAGCTAATTCACAGCTGAACAGTTGCTCAGCGGGTTGCTCTGATATACTAGGACTGTAAGAAATTAGGAAATGTTGTTACTTCATGCGGACTTGAATAGAAAGAAGCTTCCTGACACAGAAAAGACATAAGCAAACATTGTAATAGGACTAATAGTGGATTTACAGGAGTGAAAAGACCTATTGAATATTCACACACAAAAGCATAACTTAATGTATAAAGTGTCTGTCTCTTGATGAATAGGTTAGAAATTCAATAGTAAAAAAAAATGCAGATGGCCATAAGATTTTTAAAGGGATAAAGTCTGAAAATAGTCTGGTTTTCATTCTAATAGAGTTACCACCATAGTTTTCTGTAAAGTCAAAGCTTCTTTCTTGCTAATTGGGTCTGCCTGCAGAAAGCTTAGGCATTCAACCACAGTTTCCTTTCCTTTTATAATGTCTTGTTTTATGAAGTAGTCATTCTCATTCATGATCTTTTCTTTGATGAAGAAAATATATTTAGATTCCTGTGGAGGAAAATAAAATACTGAAGGTAAATGACTCTATTATTGCTAATGAGTTTATGCCCGTGGGTTAGGAACAAGGAGGGAAAGAATTGTCATCAGAGAGAGGGGAAACTCCCTACCTGTTTTTCAAAGCCTATAAGCAGAGATGGCTCTATAATTTGCATTACCATGTCTGTGTGGGAAATCAGGACACATGCAACCCAACATGTATCATTTTCTTGGGTTCTCACCTCTGCTGGCACAAGCAAAAGAGATGTACACACTTGTTTCTAAATACAGACCTTGAAAGCAATGAACGCTAACATGAAATGATACATTAATTAGTTTTAAATATATCTCTAATATTATCCCATTCATATTGTAGGGATTATATAAAACAAGATGCAGATATTGACAGTACAGAATATTCTTCTGCTGCAAGGTTACCCAGCTCAACATACTTCACTTACATTTACCGAAGATGCACAGCAAAATATACCATTTTTCCTTAGGAATCTTAGCAAACTTCCTTCAAACAGCAGGCTGCTTGGCTTGTAGAGTAGGAAAAAGCTCAAAACTTTGCCAGAATTTAAATTCTAATGGTTATGTTTCT